>NW_006768852.1:124072-127278 GCF_000204055.1 Melampsora larici-populina 98AG31 | reverse complement strand
TTCAATAAAGCAATCAGTGTGTCACGGGTCATCATCGATCATAGTAACGGAACGTTGAAAGTCAGATTTCAATCTTTTAAAGGAACTTAGATTAGTGCTCAAGGACGCCTTGACTGCGTTGCATGCTAACCACTGGATAGAAGTATGTTTGATCTTACATAACTTCCTCATCTCAATCAAAGAGGACTGGTCTGGAGTACTGGGTACGTTAGACGAAGCTCTCGAATACCAACCACGCCGTCGACACGCACCTCCTGGTGCCCCGAATTTTGAAAATGACAATCCAATTTTAAGAACTGAGCGAGATACACGTCGAAGAGATCAACTGTTTGCTGAATTTATAATGACCAGACAAAATGATTAAGATATTTATTATATTACATAACTTAAATTTACTACTTAGATTTGGTGATCTCATTGTGGTGGAATTGTTTCAGTTAATTTCTCGCTTTTTTTGGTTGAAGATTATTTTTGGTGGATTCTCTTTTTTGGTGCAATTAAAGTATCTATTTGATACTTTTCGAAAGTGGCAAATAATAAAATTTGATTTCAAATTGAAATTTTACAGATTGAGTGCAAACAAGCAAGAGCGAGACAATTGATCAGATTGAGTGCCAACAAGCAAGAGCGAGACAAATTTGATTTCAAAAAGAAAGTTTTCAGATTGAGTGCAAACAAGCAAGAGCAAGACAATTGACACCTATTTAATACTAAGAGGAATCATTTTAGATATCAAAAAGGGATGTAAAACAAATAAAAAAAATGAATTGGAAGAGGTTTTAATTTTTTTTTAAAGATTTGAAGTTTTGAGGAAGTCCAAAAATAAAGTATAAGAGATATAAGTATTCAAACACCTGAACCGGAACCGGAAGTCGATTGCATCATTGATTGTGCGTGTTGTGCAGCAAGCATTGCGTCCTGAAGGCTGAGATTATGCTCTTTCATCAAGGTACTAATCAGGTGAGCATTTCTAGCCACTTGTTGATGTTCATATTCCGCTTTCATTTGCTTCATCTCAAGTGAATGTTTTTCCTTTCGCGAGTCCAAATCAAACTTATCACTACTTAACTTCACATCGACCAATTCCAGTTCAATCTGAGATTTTTTCTTTGCTTCTTCAGGGCTGAACTCGGTTTGTTTCGGTTGTTGTCCACAAATAGAGCTACCCATGTTTTCAACTACCTGAGCCAAACGTTCCATACTTTGACCATGTTTAAAAAAGACTTGTTGCTCCAAAGAATTGATGTTTGGATCCGCTCGGACATTTGAACTCGCTTGTAGTGGGGTTGATCCGAAATGGTGTCCTTGTAAGAGACCCTGAATTGATGACGCCGAACCAGAAGTTCGGCTCCTTTTGCTGAAGGTCCCAACGCTAGTAGAGTCCACTGAGTTTCTAGAACCTGTGCGCTTGAGTGATGAAGACGTCGTTTGAGTTTGAGATTGGGCTTGATTAGATTCTCTCGCTCGGAATGGGGTGGGTGTGTAAGGGGGTTGACCGTCATCTGTAATTTCATCTTTGTCATTCAAGACATTCATGAAGTCTTCCATAGTGGGCTCTTCAGAACCACTGTTTAAACCTTCTTCCACAGCATTAGTCGATAATGCCTCTTGCATCGAACGGCTTTGAAGCTCCTCATAACCTAGATTCGAATTAACTGAATGTTCTCTTGAATCACGCTCGATTTGAACTTCGCTTTCAAGGTCTTGAGTAGGTGCAGGTAAACCGTGCGCGGCAGAGAGTCTGACGTTAGCATGTCGGGTTCCAAAGACGGGCTCCAGTTCCACGAAGTATCTACACTTCTTCAAGATAGATACTAAGAAGAATGCGAGAAGAGACATTAGAATAAGGGAAACATGCAAAGATCAAGCATGATTGCTTACCAAATGCTAACTTCTCCATTTTAATCCACTCAGGATTATCATCAGCCCAACCTTTCGCAGCCTTAACTTCCTTCGCTGTCATCAAAGTGCCTTGGCCAGTCCGGTTTCGCTCACCATCGGCTTTGCGCCAAGCCTCTTCTAATCGCATAATCTGTAGAAGAATATTGATTTATAAAGAAATCAATAAAGCGAGACTGAGACATCACGAAAGGAAAGAAACTTGAATAAGACAAAAAGATCTACCTTTTTCCGGATCGTGTTCGCATCTCGCCAAGTGATTCCATTATCAATGAAATACCTTTCAATCTCTTCAGCCACAGCTCGCTTTTCAGATTTGTTATCTTTGAATCTACTGAAATTATGTTCATCTGTAAGCCAATTGAGCAATAAGTACATCGAAGATTTCCCCGCCCCATTATCATCATTTTCCCAATGAATTGTTGTCCTGCGGCCCTTCTCATCCTCGTCATTAGAACTTTCATCATCAGATTTCGGCTTTTTGGACTTCTTCGATCTTGGTTTCCGACTTTTTGACTTAGGAGGCGAGCGCGGTTTGGGTTGATCTGCTTTTGATTTACGAGGTTTCTTAGCTTTGGGCATTTTGTTTTTGTTGGGAACACTTGAGCCGGCGGATTGAGCTAGTTGAATCGCGCCAGTGAGCACCTGACTGAGAGTTGAAGGGTCCAGTTGGAGATGAGTAGCGTTAGGATCTGGTTCGGAAGAAGGGTCATGGGAATTGAAGGTATCGGAGGGTATATCTTGAGACGACGACATGAAATTAAAGTTATTCTGGTATGTGGGTATTGAATTGGGTGCGTGGAATCTGAGCGGAGATCAGATCTGGGCAGAGAATTGGGCAGTGAGGTGGGAATTAAGTTTTGCCCAGTTTTTCCCTCGTGTCCGGGAAACTGGACTTCTGGGCACGTGCCCGGGCACGAGTCCGGATTTGTACTTTGTATCCCGTAAATGTACACTTTTGAAGCCCAAATGACTTCATCTGGATTAATTTGGGGCCCCAATTTGGAGCCCACCACTGTGGATGCTCTCATGCACCAAAATATGTTATACCAGAATACAATTAAGCAACCAGATCTCATGGTTGTTTGCGAGTTGGAACCTCCGACCCTGGAATTTAATGGCTTTTCTCATATTTTGAATTGCCTCTAGACTTGGTATATTGTATAATAGGGATTGGGCAAAATTCCGACCAACCGGTTGGCACAACCCATTCAGTTGTAGTTCAAAGCTATAAGAATCCTTTCAAGATGGCTAGAAAGCAATATCAAAACCACTCTTAATCAATCAAAACTTTATCAATCTTTTTG
>NW_006768852.1:122029-123862 GCF_000204055.1 Melampsora larici-populina 98AG31 | reverse complement strand
GCTCAGATCCGTAACAGATCTGTGAAACCCAGTAAACTTGGTCTCTGCCATCTTTGACTCCTTTTGGGAGGCTTCTCAGAGGTTCAAAACCGCTTGGTCAAAATATTGCCCAACCCCTAATATGGACCTAAGAGCATCAGCACCGGACATTGTAAAAAGTTGAATACAGGTCGTTTGACAAGCCTGTGAGAATAAGTCCAAGGCACCGGACCTTGAAAACAACCTGTATAGTTTACACAACATGTAAAATTTGAATTATGACCTTGACTGTCCATAAATGGCCAGCAACGTCCAAATGGACCAAACTACCAAACTTAACCTACCAATATTGTAAATATGAATTCTTACTGTCAAACAACCTTGCACAATATATCTCAATCACACGCAAAGTGACCACGTGGTTATTCTCATATCACATATCATCCGGGCGGGCAATTACGGTACTCAAAGTTGTGTATACTTTGCTGTGCATAGTTTTCTTTTCTTTTTTCACAACTTCACACAACCAGGGAAAACTATGTTTTTGGCTTAAAAGTACATATCTTTGAGCTTCAATCAAGAAACATACTTTTTCCAAGTTGTTTGTAGTTGCAAAAAAACACAAAAAAACTATGCACAACAAAGTATACGCAACTTTGAGTACCGTTAATGTATGATTTGGACCTTTGTACATTTTCAAAGCCTCAATTTTGCTGAAATTTTACAAGGTTCCGGGAAAGTAGGCATACACATTCTTTCCTATTAACACTGCATCATACAGCAAACAAATTGGGTCCTATTTTACAAGGTCCGGTGCTGATGCTCTGAAAGCATCTCCACCAGTGGTAGAATGTTGGAAAACATCAAAGTTTGGATGTTTTACCTTACGGGCTCAAGCCACCGGGCTTTGTAATCTGAGGTTTTCACACAACCAGTTGGCATATTTGACTTTGACATAATTTACAACATAAGTACACTAATTTTCAACCAATCCAGTATTGACAAAGTTCTGGAGTGCAGTCCTGTCAGAGCATCCGCACCAGGACCCTCTAGATGATGTTTCTGTATATGACAGAGTTGACAGGAAAGAAGGTGTATGCCAACTTTCCCCAAACATTGTAAAATTTCGGAGAAACCAAGGCTTTGTAAATGCACAAATGTACAAATCATACATTTCCCAAACAGGCAATATGTTGTCCTTGGGCCTGATCAAGAAGAGTTGTGCAACATTGTTGGGTGATGGTTAGATAAGATAGATGTAAATCTCTGACATTTGGTCCTGTTTGGGTGATTTTTGGAATATACACTGCACTCCATTAATGGACAGCAGAGGAATGATTTTACACGGCACACATACCATACAGGTCATTGCAAGATCTGGTGCCTTGTGTTTAATCTCACAGGTTTGTAAAATTTCCTGTATTTGCCTTTTTACAAGGTCCTGGTGCTGATGCTCTCATAAGTCCAGAACCACATTGGGACATGATCTGCAGGATCTAAACCAATGAGGCAAGCAAGGAACCAATATGCACACTGTAGAACTTAAAGCTCAACAAGAGCTTTACAGAGCTTAAAGAGGGATAATCTACTAGTATAACTAACTAATAGAAGTTGCCTCAGACTGCCTCTTTGAAAGAACCAACATGGGGATCTGTTGACATCTTTGGGATAAAGCACCAGAGAAACATGTTTTATCAATACTTAATTCAAGTATTATTCCCGTGAATTTTTAGAATAAGGAAACAACACTGCTATAGTGTTATTCCAATCTGAGCACATACACAATGTTTAATTACTGACTAGCAAAAATCAACTGGATTGTTGTTTCAGGAAGACTTGTATTCTTATCACACT
>NW_006768852.1:114775-116188 GCF_000204055.1 Melampsora larici-populina 98AG31 | reverse complement strand
TTTGAAGATCAAAAACAAAAGGAAAAAAGAAGGCAGAAAACAGAAAATGGAAGGATGTGTACATTCCGTCGAGTGCACCGATTCAAAAAAGACGAGCAAAAGATGTTTGTAATGATGATCACGATGGATGAGTTTAAAGGCTATCAATTGATTTTCAAGTTTCAAGCAAGGTACTCTTTTTGTGGTTGCCGAACACTCGAACAGTGATCCAAAGGTCAACAACGATCATTTTGATCTTGTGATGACCTTTTTGATCGGGTGTTCGGTAAATTAAACAAACCGAAAAACGGTTTTTCAATCTGCCCCTCGTTGTAGGGGCAGATCGATATACTGTTTTTTGGTAACAGTATATCGGTTTTCCTACCGAACGGGCCCTAACTTTTTCACCAGACCATATTTATTCTATCGGAGCTGGCAAAGATTTGTTGTTTCTATCAAGCAGTCTTTCGAGCCACACTCCGTCTCATATCCTTCACAAAGTCAGGCTACAATATCCCTTTCATGATCCAAAAACACACTCCTATCTTTTTTCGCTTAGAAACCCGGGATGGTATGTATCTATATACAGATCTAAGATATGGAGGATCCACTTGGATTGATAAGCACCGGCCCACCTTTCTATTGTAAATACAATTCAGAAAAAGTAGCTTGTCACAAATTCACCGCCAACTTGTTTGAGTTTTGAAATTTGTGAGCAAAGTTCTTGAAGCTTTTGTATGTAAATTGATTGTTATCTTTCCTAATCAAGATTCCAATTAAATTGGGACAGTTTTCCTTCTCCTGTGTTTAAGTTTTCAATCTTATTTGGTTTTCATCTCATTTAAAAACTATAGATTGTGGTTTTTCACTCTGCTTACTCCGTATCTTTGATATCATGGAAGATGGAAACGAAACAAAAGCTTTCCTTGTCAATCATGGTAATAGTATAGACTTCTTCACAACTATATTCTCATATCTTGCTCTCAATTTTCTAATTATTTACTGATGTTGCTTTTGTACGTAGCCGGCATAGAAGATATAAGGAGATCAGTAGTAGACTGTAAGTTAGATCGACTCATAATTCAGAGCCCAGCGAACGATCTCTTTGTCGTACCTTCACTGATTTTGAACGCGATCATTTTTGATAGTCAAAGACTTGATCGATCGTACTCCACAATCGAGTTCAAGGAATACGAGTATTCATAAACTCGTTTTATTTCGTCAGTCTCTATTTCAAAGATTCTAATTAATGATTTAAATTCCTTATATACTGATATTGAGTTTCTCATTCCGCGTTTTGTGAGGTGGAATATTGTATGTTTGGGAAAAAAAATAGTTAGTTTGATGATTTTATATCCTTTACTTTTATTCTTTCCACTAGAGTTTCCTGAGGTCTTGGAAGAATGGATCATCCTTACAAATAATAATACTACA
>NW_006768852.1:112570-113874 GCF_000204055.1 Melampsora larici-populina 98AG31 | reverse complement strand
TTCAACTTTGTATCCCATAAATATAGATATGAGAAAGAGTTTTTTTTTTTCAGTTTTAACACTAGAATTCTTGCTTTAGATTAGTTGCGTACATGATTTGAATGGGTAATTGCAGAAGGAGTTTGTTCATCTTAAAATGAATCTTGAATGTATCAAAGAATTTTTTTCAAATATCTTGTTACCTTGCAATGAACTCCGTATATCTTGTAGGCCTAACTTGTTTTATTTATCTTATTTACCTTTGTCAAGGAAATGTTGCAGCAACCTTGGCAAGTATATGAACAAAATTGATCAGATATTTATGATCATAAAGAGGACCGAGATGTCAAAAACAAATGTGTCTGAAGATCTACAAATGAAAAAAACTGTTTGGATGTCATTGGAATGATAATGAGTCCAAATCAATTCATGATTGATATATGTATCATCTTGAAGATCACATGAGTGCTACCTCTTCATGCACCAAAATATGTTTTACCAGAATACAATTAAGCAACCAGATCTCATGGTTGTTTGCAAGTTGAAATCTATGGGCCTGGAAATCAATGGCTGTTTGCAGGACCCCGGAATGCCCCTACAAAGGGTAGTCCCAAAAAAAAATTCTTTTTGAGCTCTCTTGGGGCTTTCCAGTCAGGTGGTGGGCGCGGCGCGTTTGGCGCGTCACAAGACGCGCCCGCCTGGGCGCGCCGGGCGCGTCAAACATTTCTCAAAACAGGGGGTGGCGCGCCCATACGCAAGACTTGGATAATCTGAAGCGTAGGAGGTCTTCTTGGGCCTAATCTTGGGCTAGAGGAAGCCTATGAAATTGTAATTCTAGTCTGTTTGACTTTCAAGGCGGAGAAAGCCCTACAGATGAGCTCATCTGAGTCGGGAGACGCTTAAACTAGTTCTTGAACAAAAACTTTCAGTGATTCTTATCTTGAAAGTGTGGTCATACTGACTTGAAACAGATTTTCTCACATCCCCATTTGTGTTTGAGCTTCATCACAGCCTTGGTTACTGTTTCTGTGAAGATTTTTTCATGTTTTTGATGGTTTTTTGCTTCAAAGGCGCGCCCACACGCCCCCTGCTATTTGGGCGCGTCCCAGACAAAGGATTCTGCGCCTGGGCGCGCCCCTGTCTGCCAAATCCGCGCCCACCACCTGACTTTCCAGCATGGGTTTACACATGCCTCATTTGGTTTTTAGCCCGCTCATTGTCCTCCTCTCATCCGTTTGACCATTGCTAAACACCAGTTTTTAAGACACTTTGGCTACTTGAAACTAGCTTATCAATGCTGAGGAACAGCTAGTGGCTCACCAAAG
>NW_006768852.1:94296-112470 GCF_000204055.1 Melampsora larici-populina 98AG31 | reverse complement strand
ATCCAACACCATCCAACACTGTCAAAAAGCAACAAAAATCTTCCAATGTAGCCTTATGACGTCATTATTGATATAATATGTTGTGATTTAAGCTGTGAATTTGATCAATTGATGTTAATAAAGGATAAATAGATCTTCTAATAATGAAAACAGTTGATTTTTCCTCATATTCATCTGAAACCCATTTTTGGAATTACGGGATATTTGTAAAGTTGTCCAACTTTAAATTACTATAGCCCATTTTGTAGCCCTTGTGATACTGATCATTTATCACCCCAATATAATCTATTGCGGACATGTGATGAATACATTATTGAGTTGTAGAGATTGATAAAATAAGCTTTTGTCATGTAAATGTTACTTTACATGTGTGTGTGTCGAATTCAAAATTCACAATATTTTCTCTGTTTCCTTATAAATTTTTCACTATGCCTCTGTTACTAATGATCTAAAGGCTGTACATTATGAAATGAATGATTCCCCATTCATTGAGATATCACCCATCCTGATCTGACAAGTTTTGACATATGTAATCAACTAAAAACCTCCAATTTTGGTGATTTTTGACCATTTTCATGTTTTGTATTCCAAAAGTCATGGATTAGGCGGAACCTGGCCTTGTTTTCCTGTCAAATTTAAATATAAGATGAATTGAACATAAGAGAAGGAAGGAAAATGGATAGAAAGAGAGACAATTTGAGAGATAAAAAAACTCACTTTTACGGTGTTGATAGCCTTGCTGTGCAACAACAAGTGAAGAATGACAGCTTGCTGAGCAGCCCATTTTCTTGATCAAACAACTGCACTTGATTGACCGTTGTGGTTATCAATACAAGGGATCAATCAAAAAATTCATATTTAGTAGTTTACCAGTTTATCAGAAAGGTTTAGCAGGACAGAAAATTCAAAATGGAGGTTTTTGGATCAATTGAAGCTCTTATAGGCTTATGTATTGCTCATTGGGTTAACATTACATCATTTCATTTCACATTACTTATTTAGATCATTAGAGGTTATTCACAAATTCATTACAAAAAGAAAGAAAGAAAAACATAAGGAAAATTCGAAAATATAGGTATACAGGTTGGAAAATGGTTTTTAGGGTAGTAATAATAACGTTATGGGTATTATGAGGGTAGAATATGAAAGAACAACATTATATTATACTGTAACAATTTTAATCTTGAAGGTTGATAATAAGAAACAGAAGTTATTAGAGAAAAGGTACTTTTTCGAAGTTGGTAAACAAGAGGTATACGTGTAGTTTGCATATGTAATGGTGGTAATAGTGAAATTTAAGGTTGCCAAGAGGATTTTCCGGGATTTTTAAGGCTATAGAGGATGATGTCATATCCCATGAGCAATAAAAAGAGAGTAGCAGCTGTGAAAAGTGAAGCAAATGGGTGAATTTCGTGAAAAATGAAGGTTTTCAGCTTATTACATATGTCAAATGACGTCAGAATAGGTTGGTAGATAGCTCATTCAACGCAGAAGAATGGATTACATAATTAACAAACTTTCAATCAATAGTAGCGGAGGTGTATGTAAAACGTTATAAGGCAAATAAGAAATTAGTGTGAATCTCGAATTTACAGTCACAAGTCAACATGTAACACTAAAAACCTTAACTTCACAACTCAATATCTTACTCATCACTCAACAGAAATAGGTCATATGGGTGTCATAAATGATCAGTAACACGAGGGCTACAAGATGCACTTTAGTAATCAAAAATTGGAGCACATCTGAAAAAATTTGCAATCTCAAAATTTGGTTTTCAGCTAGTTTACAAGGAAAAAATCACCTGTATTCATCATAAGAAGTGCTGTACATCATATTATTGCGTCATTGATCACTTTTAGCTGTGAAAATTACATCATTTATTAGTAACAAAATCATTACATTGTGTCATCATAGGGTTTTTAGGGATTTCTGGGCGGATTTGATTGGTTTTGAGGCTGTTGACCATTGTAAAAGTTGGAGTACATTGTTATATATACTTTGAGATGATTATGGGACTGTTGTTCCCCTTTTTTCTTTATCACTTACGCAGTTATTATTTTGTTTATCATCATAAACTTATTTTAATAGTACCTGGTCACTTAAATACGCCCTTTATTATAGCTATAAAGAGAAATTTACTTTAGTTTTATAGTCAAAAAGACTTATTGGGAATAATATCATAAAGATATTGCTTATTTTCTTCAGTTATCATTTGGGAATAACACTATAGCAGTGTTGATAGTAATTAAAATTGTGCTTTGAAGTTAAAAATATGTGTGAAGATATATTTCTCTGGTGCCTTATCTGTACTCAATACAACAGTGCCCTTTCCTGATTGTGTTGTTTTAGAAGAGCAGTCCTTAGACAACTTCTACTAGTCATTATATTAGTAGATTATCCTCTTCCAGCTCTGTATAAACCTTGTTGGGTTATAAGTTCTACACTGTGTAAAAAGCTGAAAAAAGGGCAGGGTCTTCAAACCTAGCTCAAGGTGAAGCATGTTGCACAATCCACATGACTAAGATCATGGTAAGCAAGTCGGCTGTAAAGATTGGTCCACTGAGAAATTAATTCAAGTCCTTCTTGATGTTTTTCTGAGAGGCCAGGTGATTAGCATAGGAAGGAGGGAGATCCTTGCCAGCAGCAATTGAACTATGATGTTTCTTGCACAAAGGATGATTGGCATTGCCAACAATCTTTGTTAGCTTGGGATATAACTAGTCCTATAACCAAGACAATAAAAGATCAAAAAACTGACTTTTGGCAGAAGAAAATACTTGAGCAGCTCCTTTATGTCAAGCAACAAAATCTTGTTATAGCCAGCTCCATGTTTTGATGAAACAACCTTGACATCCATTTTGCCTGGGGCCTCATAGACCTACATTGCATAGTTGAAATGTTCCATCGACATCTGAAGGTACAAACTTACATTGTTATTGGCTTGCACAGACCAGTTGGGTGAGCCAATTCCTGAACTTGTTGATACAGAATGTCGGCTA
This sequence comes from Melampsora larici-populina 98AG31, assembly GCF_000204055.1. NCBI lineage: Eukaryota > Fungi > Basidiomycota > Pucciniomycetes > Pucciniales > Melampsoraceae > Melampsora > Melampsora laricis-populina. The sequence goes on along the minus strand of NW_006768852.1, from coordinate 109,468 downwards.
GTGGGACATTGGCTAGACAAAGCTATGGGACTCACATGGTTGGTGTGGTGCAAAAAGTGCGCCTTTCAGGTGTGCCTGGGCGCAGGCGTGAGGGCACATCTGAAAAGTCAAAATATAGGGTGGGCGCTCCCCAGAACCAGCTTTCATTTTTTCTTTGGTTCTCGGAATTTCTCTCACCTTTTTTACACCCCAGAACCTTCAATCATGCCAAAGGAAACAATCAAGACATCATCCGAGTGGATGCCACTGACTTCAAGCTTTTGAAGCCCTCTTCTCCTGGATGCCTTGTCCAAAGACTAGGTTGCAAACTCACATGAAAGTTGATACATCAAAGATAATATCTCAAGTCAAGATGGATCTTCAAGCCAAAAACCCAAGAACGCTATCCACAGTTGAACGTCCAAAGGGTAAAGATGACATCAAAAGGCATGTACAATTTGGAGATCTCGGCAATTTCCAAGAATTTGAGATGGAGTTGATTACAATAATTCAGCAGAACTCACCAATCAGGAACCAAGTTACATAGGATCATTATTTGACATCACTTGGTTCAATAGTTCCAATTCTAATGGAGTATTTACAGATGTGATGCTGGTGGATCTTGAATCTGACAGTGAATCATGGGATGAAAACAATTTCTTCATTTGATTCTATACTTCTCATTGTTGTTTATTAAATTAATACACAATTCTTTGAAAGAAATGATCCTTGTGGTCTCCCTATCATCATTTTTCAAGGTTGTTTTGTCAATTCTTTTGATTTTTTGATTTTGCATATTGGAAAGGTGTGCCTTGGCGCCCCCACTACAGGTGTGCCTTGTAAAAATCTAAGACTTTAAATCCAAACCTTTCGCCCACCACGTGAGATGGGACGTTGACTAGTTGATGCATGATTCTAAAAAATCATATCAAATTGATTGTGAACTTCATGCAGTTGGTTGTTGATTGAATTTGATCACTTACATTGGACTTGGATCACTTAGAGGCAGAGGGCTGGGGACTTGGAGATCTGGCATGTTTGCTGGTAGAAGACTGTTTCTATGAAAAGTGATTGATTCAATGATGTGAATAATTGAACATTGATCAACTGGACTCACCTTTCCTTTGTCAACTGGCTTGACCTTTATGGGAGTGGCTGACTTTGGCTTATTTTAACCACTGGTGGTCAAGGTTATGCAAGACAATGAGCATGGGGACTGGGGGATCCACCCTCAGTACTCAAAGGTTGAAAAAGAGTGGTATGCGAGTTGTTTGGAGTCACAACAAAGCCAGGCTAGGGTCTAGAAGGACTTGGTGGGCAAAGGTTCCTAGCGGTTGACTTACCTGGGACCTAGAGGCCACTTTCAGACAAGCTTTGAGGGGTGTTTTGGACATGGTGATGATTAAAATTTGACAGAAGGTAGGAAGGTTTCTACTATGGGAAGATAGGAAAATTGTGTTGAGAAGTTTTGATTATAAAATTGAGTTGTGTTGAGAAGTTTTCTTGATAAGAAGGGGGCAATCAATACCTTGATCACCTTTGACTATATCCAGTATAGGTTTGACTACTACAGTACCACTGTTGTGGAAAAAATATCCAGGGGGGACTGTGAAGTGTTTGAATGGGAGGAGGCCTCCAATTGTGACTGTGCTTTGTGGGGTGAAAATGAATCAATGGATGTGGATGGAGAAGGATTAGTTCCAAACCTGTACCCAGGATACAGCCACACCGGGGTCCAGGGTTTTGCCTCACTATATATATAGCAGGGCATTTGCAGGCCCCACCCGTTGTCGAGTGATTTTATTGCTATGGGATTTCTATGGTGGCCACGGACAGCCAAATCAGACAAGACGTGAAATATGCAAAAATCTTGACAAAACACCCTGAAACACCCCCCTTGAAAGCCCTGTTGAGCATATCCCAAGCTCGAGTTTGTTGCCCCAATCATAAGGATCACATCACTGGGGCCTTGGTCTTGCTTGCTTGATATTGTTTCTTTGTTTGTCTTTCTTCTCACAACAATTTTCAAATCATTTTTGTTCTATCAGTATGTGCCAATGTTTGCCTCTCCAGAACACGGTAAATCAGTTGCTTTAGTGGCCCTTTCATTAGAATTGGAGTTGTTTCACTCATGAGCTACACATGTTAGATTTGAAGAGCTGTGATGTTCCAGAATATGTGATAGAGTCTTCCAAAGATATCATCATTTATCAGTTGTCCAGTAAATACAACAGTGTGATTTAAGACAATGATTTTTGTTGTCAAACAATTGATTTGTCTCAACTCAGGATTTCTGATGTAAATTATTAAAGATTTACCTTTGTTTATTGGGATGGTGATATGATAGTATGTAAATATCTACAATGATCTAACATTGCCATTCATCTTGGCTATGGGTTGATCAGGATCTGAAGAAACACTGCAATACATATAGATTGTAGATCTCAGAAGCCGTAATAGTATGCTGAGCATAGTTCTTGGGGACTAGGGTGTGGACGCGGGCAGAGTGGCACAGCGGACTTGAGCTCGGGACATGCTCCATGGGGCTTTCAAAGGGTGTTTCATCGATATTTCTGCATATTTGACTTTTTGGCCGATTTGGCGGTCCACGGCCACCATAGATTCCCCCCCCCAAATTGCGGAGCGCAGCCACCGCTATGTATAGTGGTGACATAGCCGTCCCAAAAACCGCTCCGCAACCGCAATTTTGAGGGGAGCGGTTGCGGTATTGCTTGTGGGAGCCAGGGCTTTGCAAGCTTTCCTGGACGACTGTACTTACAGCCGTTGTAATATCTATCGGCACAAATTTGAGAAAGTGTGTTGTCGTCAGATTTTACTCTGGAAGTCAAAAACTCTTTTTTTTTTGACTTTCAGAGTAAACTGTATTGTCCTTCTCTCAGATCGGACCATAAGTTTGACCCTTCCTCTCTCCTCCTCTCATCCTTTCGCATCCTCATCACATATTCGTTTTTTCTCTCTCTCCCTCCCGGCTATTCATCTCTTTCCCAATGGCCGGAAATACTCTTCTCAAACGAGTTTTCTCACTCACATCATACGATGAGTTATCATTGTATGACCCCCATTTTCAATCCTTCAATCCTTCACCTGCCTCCTTTATCAACCATCCACCTTTCGTAAATATTCCCACCGACTCCATTATCACAATTCACATCTTATCCAAAGAAATATCATTTTCTCATCCTTTTTACCCGATACAAAGTTTTCGTACGTCTTCTGTTCCATGTTTGTTATTTCCTTTCGTCTCCTTCAATCCTGTCTTCTTTTTTTTTCTTATCATCGTTTCTTTTCGCCAGATTACCAAATGCCTAATACTTCAGCTTCGCCAATTGCTCCCGCTGCGACCCCATCCACTGGCTACATGAACCATTGTGAGTACTACACATGGATCCTCATGTTTTCGCCTTCGTCAACTGATGATGTTCTTCACTCGCAGTGTTTGAAGAGCCTGAGGAACGCTTCGGAGACGATCGACGAGTGACCTGCGTCCGACAGGACCCCTTATTGCGTGCAGGGACAGCGGCCCGCGATGCTTTTGATCGGAATAACCTTATGATGTTTGAAGTCCGATTCAAAATTTATACCGACCAGGAGGTTGATATCAACACTCCCAATCAGAGCACCCCCAAAGTTGGCGCTGGTAAGAAGGCAGTGAAGTCTTCTAAACTCAACCTGATCGACTCGAAAGCGCTCAACTCCGGTTACCTTGAAATGCAAATCTGCCCGTATGGAAAGAGTGTGATCGAATTTAAAGAGCTGGTGGCTGGAGAATGTGAAAAATTCGAGCCGGGTATGAAGAACATCATTCTCAATAGTCCGTTCTCATCTGAGCTTAAGTGGAAAACCACCATGGGCCAAACCAAGTCTTTGCTCACTGATTACAATCAATGGCACACTTTGGTTGAGACTCTTGATAAATCAATCAAAAAGAAGTGTATCCTTTTGATCGAGAATGAGAATGTACAAGTTAAAGCTAAAGAGGGTGACAAGGCAAGTGGAATTTCCTTCGATTCGATTGTTTCTTACTCCTATTTTGACTGATTCAAGAATTTGGGCATTGGCAGGCATCCGCAACTAAGAAGCTCATCGCCACGACTAACGGAGGCGGGTCCCAAGATCGAGAATCTGAGGTGAGTAAAGGTAGCATTTGTTCTTCAACATTTCATTGATATGTTTGTTTTCGCTCTCTTTCACAGGAATCTATTAAAGAGCGAGAGTTAGCTACTATTGCTAACAAGATATTTAGCCAATATGCCATCGAAAAGTCCTCCGGAGGACCAGGCAAGGTCTTGACCGCTCCATGGGATCCCACTTTTTTCTATCGTTTGACTTATGCGGCCGCGTGGATTTGGGCCAACGGGGTGGTAAGTGTTTCATCTGGCTTGTAGTCTGATGAAATTTGGAAGCGAACTGACTACTATATGTTGATATAGGTGGCCAAGATCGCGACCAACGACATCCCGCCGAATACTTCTGAGTTCAGGTATGAAATCAAGAAGAGTCGCTGGATCCACCCTGACATGGGGGTGGATCATCGCGTGGACCTTCGATTACAAGGTAAACCTCGAGGTTCACATGGAAATCGAGTTCCTCAAGTTGTGGCCGGTGGATCGAGTGTGAGTCTCTCGCTCGACACCGACATAAAGCCCGACCTCGCGAAGATAGGCAAAAAACGTGAAGGGTCCGGTTCAGGTGAGATGAATGACATCAAGCCAGATATCAAGAAGATTAAAGTGGAACCACGTTAGTCTAATTCCAATTGATATACCTGATTACAATGAGTTACTGACCCATTTAGCTTCAATGTGTTCCAGAAGCCAAAAATACTATCCAAAACCCGATTTATATATCTAGTGAGTATGAGAGCGACTGGAACACTGAAAGCGTCAGTAGCAGCCACTCCATTGAGATCGAAAACCCCTCGGCCTCTCACTCGGTCGAGTTGGAACTCTTCCTTGCCGACTGCGAGATTGCTATGGACGACGAAAAGACTCGAACTGTGCTTAAAGAAGCGGGTATCAAGTCCTGGACTGACTTGATACCTAGTCTTCAACTCACTGAGGCGACGCTCACCAAGAAAGGTTTAGAACGTCAAATTGCTAACCGCCTCCTTACTGAAGCACAAGCTCGCTTTTCCAAATGTAAGTTTTTGGATGACGTTTTCACAATCACTTCCTAGGACTGATGACTTGATCCTTTGTTTTCATGGCAGGATTTCAATGTTCAAAAATCAAGGTACACGATATTGTCAAAGCACATATCACATCATCAACAAAGCACGATCGATTGAGTATCTTCCTAAACAAGCGTCGTTATTTTCTATCCTTATATTATCAAATGAAATATAACTTTGTATATGTCTGGTTCATTTCGAAGTTGTCAATTGTCTTTATTCTCTTGTCTGTGCGTGGCCTGGTTTTCAAAGTGGTTCTACAATTTCCTCGCTCTGGTCCTTTTGTGAGATTTGGTACCATACCACTTCCAAATCATTGTCTGGTACAATGTAGCTATATCGTTATCTTGGTGTGATTCAGGTGTGAACAAATAAAAATTTATTGTTATTTAAAAATCGTTACAAATTTTTGCAAACAGACGCAAATATATTTATGTTTTCCTGAGACTTGTAAATTTCAAAGTGAGATACCTGGAGAGCTATCCTCAGATACCACAGTACCTAATTGCCTTTAATCATGAGAGATCCTTCGAGTGGTATCTTTGAAAAGAAACCATATTTACTTTCCTTTCCAAAGAAATGCAAACATCCTGACTATTTTATAAACGGGCGTAAGGAAACTCTCCAAACTTTTAGTCACCTCGAGAGCAAACTTTTAAATTAAAAAAGATGACATATCTGGCTATTCTTATTGCAGCATATAATCAAATCAATGATTTGTTAATTTGAGGTAGCACACATAAAATTTATAAAGGGCATAGGCATAAGCGAATACAAAGTAGTGAGAGTATCAGAGATAACGACAACTTTTAAATAATTTTTCACAAAGAGAGCCTGTGAACAGATTCATACAAGCCACGAAAATGGACGCTTCCTCCCCAGCCACATGAATCGCACGGTGGAGAGCTCGACTTCTTCGCAAACGAGATTTGAGAGGAGAAAAACCCATCTCGATGGGGTTGAAGTCCGGGGAATATGGTGGAAGATAAAGTAGGCGAATGCCCCTTTCTTCACAGAGGGCCTCAATGTTCCCTCCGTGATGGATTGGGGCATTGTCCATCACGAGGACACTGTTCCTTGCGGGCCAAGGGTTCATCGCTGGCAACTAGAAATGAAAACCATCCAAATATCAGTCCACTGATATTCAGCGATAAATATGAAAGCAGATCAAAAAGAAGGTTACTCACTAGTGTATCTTCCAAGAACGCCTCGAAATCAATTCTTGAGTAGCCACCAGGCTGGATGGCTAAAGCAACTAGGCCCCCTGACGAGATGGCTGGTAACACAGACCATCTCTGAGACCTAGTTGCTCTTGGGAGCCGGACTGTCCTTTCGCCACGTGGGGCGCGTGCATAATCGCGATAAAGATGCCTCTTATTGACGGCAGTTTCATCTGTATCAAAAACTTCTAACACATCAGTTTCGTACCTTCAAAACGAAACCAAGGGGAAGAAGCTCACCAGTGAAAACCAGGCAATGCGGATCGATTCCGAAAACCTGACCGATATAAGCTCCTCGCGCCTCCGCCGATTGGTTAGGATGGACGCTGCGTGCCTTCTTTCGCGTCCATCCAAGACGCACTCGGACCTCATTTGAAAGTGTCTTGAGGGAAACAACGATTCCAACCGCTCAGAGATTTTTTGTTGGAGCTCGTCGAGGAACAAAGTAGGGTCGTGTTCGAGGGATTCAATTATGAAGTTGTGTTGAGCTGGTCCTAAGATAGGCCGAGCACCTTGAGTCATATGGTTTTCGGGATTAGTGATCACAGCTCGAGTAGTCTGGTACAACTCGAACCACCGCCGGACAGAAGTGAGCGATACGTCGACACCAAGAGTAGTGACGATGTCGTGGAATCGCATTCCACGCATCACCATGCAAACGACAACCATCTTGATGTCGGTGGGATACGTATTGACCGGCATCTGTAATAAAAGGTGACGTCAGTATCCTTTATGCTTAGCAATCAAACCACCAAACGAAACTCACGATCACAAAGAATTCGGAAGTGCGATGAAGGTCCAAGTGGTGATGAGAAGTGGAACGGATGCGATGGGGAAGAAGTGGGTTGGAGGGTTTCAGGATGTGGGAAATTGGAAACCGGTAAACAGGAAAAAAAAATTAAACATTAACCGGCTTTGTATGGCACAGTAGGGTGTAATGGAAATATAAGGAGAGAGGGAATAGCAAACTTACATGTCCAATCTCAAACGAGCAGAGCATAGAGTTTCTAATCTGGAAAGCGGTTTTTCGAGTTTTTGCCGTCTTCATTAAATCTCACGACAACACATCTTCTTAAAAAACTGCCGATAGATATTACAACGGCTGTACATATGTCACATTTCTCCTTACCAAATTGACATTGTTTCATTAATCTCAAAGCAGCTCTAACACATCATTTTCTGTGAGACTCAGAGTCCCAAGACCCGAATGTGTTTATAAGCCTACTTTATATGTGTATTAGCCTGCAAAGTAAATTTATTTACCTTATCACCTTCCACTGGTGATTACTTTCTGTCATCACTATAAGGCAATATTGGGTGGTATTGTGAAATCGTGTGGATCACACAAGGCTCGGAACCAAGATTGCATCTTCAAATAACTAAGCAATGTTGTCGAGTGTGCTGATAGATTGTTAAAGCCTTCCCTTTGCCGCATCTCCAAAGCGATGTCTGAAGTGTTCTTCAACCTCAATGACAAGATTCCAGCTCACAAGCTCTTGTCAACAATCTTCACATTTATCCAGCTGCTCACATTGAAGAACAATTCTTTCAAATCCATCCCAATCTGAAGACTAATTGCAACAGTCAACCAAATGGAGGAGACCAAACCACGACAACCGGCGGCACAGACCGGTTATCATTACTTATGATTTCGATGCGACTTTGACCGTCATACCAGTTCTTGAAAGTAGTGCTTCTCATTCTATGTTCAGCTCAAGATGTAGCTTTATAATCATCATGTTCCTTACAATTCTACCATTGATTTCATGACAAACAAACAACAAATCAATGACATTGGGACCGGAAATATCTCTGGAGCTTGAAGCCACTGTGGTAAACTCATTTCTAACCCCAACTGCATTGATTCTCCTCACCTTCAGGAGAGCCTGGTTGGAAATTTCGTGGTTTCCCTTGTTTGAAAAAGCTGCACATTCATGTGTGATCAGGATCTAGGACACTAGTTTCAATATTGTTGTTGACAACCCTACTGTTCATATGGGGATACTAAGTCAGGAGCAATGAAAATCCATTTAGCTAGGCAGACGTCTGGTTTTAGAAAAGGTCTTCCTTGATTGGTAGTTCTTGATCAAATATGAATGTGCAACTTCCTTGAACAAGGGCAACCATACTAACCAATTTCTTTCGCAGATCAGGAATATGGAGGCAGTTGGTGATGGAGATGGGTTTACCACTGTGGCATCCCGAGTCCGATTCCAATGACATTGATTTGTTTTCCATTGGCGATGCCAATGATGATAAGGTTATTGATCAATAAAGCTAAATCTTGAGATGAATGTGGATTGGGAAGGGCCCCTGTCAAAGACTACAAATTCGCCGATAACGGTCGCGTTGAAAACAATCAGCTGCGAGAGCTGTCCCGCTCTCTCATAGCTATATGTGATCTCAGATCGATTGCACCTTTACTGGCGTCATTCACCATGTCAATATCCTTGTAGCACGTCGACGTGCGCACACGGAGAGTTTCAAAATAAATTTGAAAGTCTTTCGGTCAGAATTCGTCTGAGATTGTTCTTGAAAACCCTTTGTGAACAATGATTTAGTCATGGTATTCACAGAATCCTTTGTCATCAGCTGAGGTCAACTGACTGCCAACATCCCAGTTTATAAAGGGAAGATGTGTCTGTTGTGAAACTTCTTCAATAGGTCTGTCAAGTGTCTAAGGAAACTAATTTGTGTGCGCACGTCGACGTGCTACAAGGATACGAACACGGTGACTGTGATTTTCATCCGTCACCCGCTGTTTATCATTTGATTACTTCTCTAGCTTCTCTGGACTCAGAGAATCTTCGAAACTTCACCAAACCATGTTGTCCCATCCACTACCCTCTTGGAGCTCAGAGCCGCCTCTGTTCAGACGGTTAGCTGGGTTATCTGGGTTATTTGTATCTTTAAGATTCAATTAAATCCCTGCTTCATGATACTTTCAGCATACGCACCCTAAACCCGAAGAGATTCCTTGTCACCTGATGGCCAGATTAAGATGCCCTCGGTTTGTTGATTCAAGAGAACGAAGAAATAGGGATAAATATTGGCTCAAGAGATTGAGGGGCCAGTGCTTATGATGATTCTGTTATGTGACTGCTGTGTGGCGGATTTCAAAGAAGGTAACAGGTCATGAGGTATGGAAGCAGCTTGTTTCATGTTGAATTGCCGAGCTGGCGGGAAGATAATTGTGAACTAGGGTCTTATTACAAAACCAAATCCTCTCATGTACATTCCGAATCATATTTAGACCGAGTTCAAACAGCTTGGCCAATTTTACTTGCATATCTCAGGCATTTTGGACGGGGAGCTTACAATTAGTCAAGCTTCTCAGATTCACCTGACATTTGCATTGATGAGAGCCATGCTCACTGGTTCATATCTGTCTGAAATCTCGATTGATCACAAAATGATCAGTTAACTCACTCAGCGTCACCAGAGCAGAGTTTCGATTTCTTCGAGTCACGCACTTGACTCGAAAAACTTCACAAGGATCTGTTGGTGGTGGATTCTCACCAACTTGCTGACTGACTGAAACCCAAGCCTGTCGGTTTTATCTACTTGGCACCACCAGCGAAGGTCGAGAACTATCCGGTTTGGTGTCATCCATCCACCGAAGGTGGCTAGCTCTTCAACCAAATCTTAACCGCCTCTACCTCCCGGGGCAAAATTTACGATCAGAGATTTGTTTGATACTTGCTTAGAGTGCCAGCAGAAGATTGACAATCGGAGAATATGACTAATCAATGATGCTTACAACAATGATATATTCCTCGTTTGATATCCTGATCATAAGCAACTACCTTTGTTTACTTATTATTCCCGGAGTATAGACTTTTCCATCGAGATCAATGGAGCCTTGCAAAAGACTTCAGTCCAGTTGATGTGCCTTAGCTAATAAAGCTTTTTGCTGATGCCATGTGAGTACTAGATGATGAATCACTTAACATCCATTCAGTCTGATGCCTTTTTTTCAATTTCATGGAATATGCGCTCGATCATATCATTGTAATTGCGGATCAACCAGCATACGCAGACACGTGATTCAAAAGGGTCACAATTCTGAAAAACACTGACATGGCCGTCAAGACGTAAGAAGCGGTAAATACACCAAAAACCTCATTGAACAGGTCTTGAAAAGGCAAGAGAATGCAGAAAGTATTGCGAAAAGCAACCCCTCAAGCAACATTGGAACTGTCTTCTAAGATCGGAATCAGCCTGAGCATCGTTATACATGACAGAATTCTGGTAAAAAGTGCCCGGCTGGTTGCTGAAGGAATTATACTGGCTTGTTTTTTGTCAAGGCTGCTGATCTTATCTCCGGTTTATGATCCACCGAAGATGAGACAATCAAACAATGAGGTGAGACTCATCATTCTTCGACTGAGCTTGTGTTTTTCATAGCTAACTCAAGAGACGCTCTCTAGCCCCACTTCACATAAACAGAGGAGGTTGGGGAGTTATGATCATATCATCAGATCAGGCTAGATATTAGATAAAATATTTTGCAGGCCCTAAGCAAGGACTATAAATACACTTGACGAAAGAGGCATCTTAGGACGACAAAAATTTAAGAAGTGTCCATTGACATCTATCGATACTCCTCTTTTAATATCTTGCTTCGTGTTTCACTTTTCATTCACTTGCCTCATTCCAATTCTTTATCTCTCGCTTCATTGCTTCACTTCGTTGATATTTTACTATCTTAATTCATATCCACTTTCCGAGCTCTGGATATCTTCAATCTCTTGCTTCATATATCGACTTGGTACTCTGAACTAGTCTTCAATCCTCGAAACCTCTGATCATACGATTTCTTCATTTTTTTATCTTTCGTATCCCATGAGGGTTTGGACTATTACAAGTTATCCCACTTCGTGATTTCGTATCAATCAGAAATGGATCCGGTCACTCTCATATAAATGGTCGTTTTTTGAGCTATGAGACTGGCAATTTTGCTTGCACGCCGTTCTATCAATTCTCTCAAGTTATCATTCAACTTGCGATGAAACGTCCGAGCTCTGGGTGCAAAGATGCGCCGTAATTTACTCTCAAGGAGTTGAATCCGATTCTCAGTTTTTTTATTCGACATCTCTCTTGTACCTCTCAAATAGCGAAGACCGACTTAGGCATTCGCAGACCTATCCTTTCCCCAATTTCTTCTCGATGGATCACTCTCAAGTGGCTCTCCTACGTCTTCTCCCAATCGACCAATCACTCGCTTGAGATGATTGTTATAACTTCTCTGACACTCTGGGGCACTTCGCCCTACCCAGGAAACGTGTAGATTGCGACAGGCAGCTGATTCGCAGGAGGACGCCGACTTTGTAAATAATCTGGCACGGCCAAACATAATCATCCATCCCCTTGATTGATCATGATCTCATGTCATTCATATCAAAGACCACGAAAACAATGGGTGGAGCGGTTCAATCCGAGTTCTTTGACCTCGAGTCCTGTCGTCGTCTCGTTGGACATAGTGGAAGCGATTGCAGTCGTCAGTTTGTCAATCACTAGGGTTTCTTCGACGGCTTTGGATTTAGGACAAGCCCGTTGCTGGGGTATGCCAAGATAAAGTCTGTCAAGCAACACAACCGGCTTGTTTTCGATGGACACAAGCGAAGTGCAACGTAAGCCAGATTCATTTCACTCATATTGGCCACAATATACATGTGGAAGGGCACTAATACAAGCCAATGTGTTTCTCAACCCACTACCTTCAGTCACGGGGATACATTTGTTGTGCTTTTTCTTTCTGGTCAACACAGTTCGGCTTCAAGAGCTATCACTCGAAGAAGCATAAGGCTTTGACAGGGTTCATGTCGGAAGACTCTAATTTTTCCGCTTGACATCCTGTTCCATTTCGAAAACGAAGAATAACGCTGATAATGGTTTACATCGTCTTCGCACCCAGATTCAGGGGCTTGAAGGTTTTGATCTGCGAGATAGATGCCCTAGACGTCCGACTGCACTCGATTGTTTTTTTTTGATCTCAATTATTTGGTGATCCCGCAAATTAATTTATCAATGCCTCGACAGACGATGGACAAGCGGTTATGATTGATATATGAGGTGACTTGTTCGAATAAATGATAGATTTCAGTCGCAGTCAGATTCATACGAGGCTTCGAGGAGACCGCACTTGAATGCTTAAAAGTTAAGAGTCATCAAAGAGTCAAGCAGCCGACGGCTGGCTCTCGAGTCTCGAACTATGGCATCAATTTTTTCTCACTCAAATTCTCAAGTCTTCGGAAACTTGGTGGGTGCTATTCAACATGACATGTATTTAAGCCAGCTTTCTTAATCTCAAGCTACATACCATGACTGAATTTGACCCCTTTTCACGCCTATTCACGATGCTTAATCTGCCAACAGGACCCGAAGATTGTCCAGGTTGGTCCAAGACCATGAATTATGAATGTGGTACCGCGCCATCATCAAAGCTTATATTATCTAGGCGATTTTCACGACTAGTTACATTTGTAAAATGACATCAACAAAACACCTAAGCAAAATAGAGCTTGATAGAGGTGACATAGAAAACAAATGGTATATCTTATTTGTAAGAGTTTGAATTCAGCGTCTCAAAGGTGCATCTTTTTGAAGTTTTTCATTCATAGGATTCTCAACTCGGAGTCTCAGAGAGGAACCCATCGAAGATCACTGGAAGCATGTGTGATAGCCAAACATATGAAGAGAATGAAAAGAAAAGGGCGAATTTTTAGCCAGACATGATAGGTAAAAGGTTTTGTTCTTCCGATTGTAGTCGAAATTCCAAGCAACCATCGAGAAGAATGACACTAATGAACGCACTGACAAGTCAAAAAAGATGCCATCTGAGGCATTTGAAATCAATCACCATACCACGTATGGTCGATTGATATTCGCAATCTGTATTTGCGTAAAGAAAAAGAAGTTCAAAGGATTGGAAAACATGAGTTACTTCATACTTTTGAAACAAAAACTGGATCTGATTACTGTCTTGATCGACTGATATTTTTCCCCAGAAACAGACACAGCTGAATGGTCAAGGTTTAAATAAATTTTGAAGAAGTCATTGGTTAGGGAACCTTGCGAATCACCGATATTTACCATCGTGACGTCGGTGTTATTCTTTTCAATATAGACAAGCTAGTTCCATGTTGATGACCAAAATTTTTTGGATTACGCAGGGAATGTTTTACTGGACTGGTAATGACCAAAGGTCTATATAGTTTCAATAAGTTTATAATACTTGATACTTTTACCTTCTTTTCTCCTTTTCGGTTTACTCAAGTTATCACCAGCCAACACGAATTTTCCCTGTTTACTTTGTTCAAATTGGCACCCGAAGCCGGAGAAGACCATCCATTATGAACCTGATACCAAGTCCAAGCTGCTTGGATCACACCACCTAGTAACTCACAAGACGGCTACTTCAATGGAGGGTCGACATATCTGACCGGATGACTTAATCGAGGCTTAAGGATTCGGAGAGACTTTCATGGAGACTTCCTTAAGTCACTCCCACTGCGAAAGACGAAGAGTACCTTCAACTTACATATGTAGTCAGTATGAATACTGAAAGTGAAGGGGATAAGCAGTTACGCAACTCACGAACTTGCATCGCCTCAATTAAGGCTGGCTACCACTCCTACAAGCTTAAAGTCTCCTACTATTCGAGCCAATATGGAATGCCCTTTCAATTCACCAGACCCAACGTAGACTGGATGGTCCAGTAGATTTGGCTTCATAAGCATCCGCAAAAGTCTCCTTCACACGATGACCATGAAATCGAGTGCTGAAATAGTCATCTTTCCCCCTACTGACCACAATATAAATACTGCCCCATCAGTTTGCTTTTCTGTTCCTCATCCACCCCACTTTCTCCAAAAACATCTTGAATTATAACTCGTAAACATTCGTCTAATCTGCTACTCGATTTCAATTCAATCTTTATTATTCTACACAATCAACAATCCTTGCAAAAACATGGAAATCGCTTACCCAATGTTTGAGAAAGACAGCAGGGATCATACTATGGTCGAAATAGGTGAATCTCAAGATTCCCAAACCATTTGTTTCTGCGAAATCGTTTTTCAAACCTCAAACATTCATTAATTTTTTAATCTTTCTCTTTCTTAGGGTCTATATTAGTCGATCACGAGGGTAATCAGATGCAGTAGTTTCACCGAGAAGTAAATCTTTTCTGAGACTTCAACTTTTTTTTGTTTACGAGAATATAGACTACGATTATCGATCCAGCATTTGTGGTATAGTCATCGATCCTAAATGGGCTTGGGTGGCATTTTTCTTTAGTTGTCAGTCATTTGATAAGTTAACTTCTCTTTGGATATTTGCTGAAGGTTCTGACTATCATCGGTTTCACAAAAACTTTTGATTGCCTATTACTTCTGGGTAACCAGTCACCCTTTTCATTTTATTCTCTACGTTTGTTTGCATATCACACATGTTACCAGGGATCTTCCACAATTTATTCTCTGCGGCTTGAGAATCTCATGAACGAGAAATAGTCAATAAATAGTGGTGCCAATATGTCGAAATCAATTTCAACTGTTACTCATCACATATCGTTTATTTCATGTGTCTCTATTGATCCCTAGCCACATACGACGATTTTTTTTGTTCAGTTGATAGTCTTGTTTTCTGTTTCATTTCACCTTGCCTCTCAAAAAACCCGCGAAAACTCAAAAAAATCTTGGCTGTGATCGTTTTTAATTACTTTCTTAAATTCTTCCAAAAGATATATGTATGTGCACAGAAACTCTAAAAAATTTTC
>NW_006768852.1:80194-94169 GCF_000204055.1 Melampsora larici-populina 98AG31 | reverse complement strand
TCCCAAAAGGAGATGCGCATCTCCAGAGATTGTCGAGCTTTTGGTCAATGAATTGCCTTGTGTTTTGCTTGCATAGTTCAACTCGGGAATGTTCTCCCCATATCGTGCTCTTGAACTTTTGAAGCATTGGTCTGGTTGCGTGCTATGGCTCTTGCTATGTACGAGCTCCAAATTTCTGGGTATAGCTGATACCACCCGAGAGCTCTTTCTGTATGATCAAACCATGCTCGGATTATGGCTCTGAGGATTCACAACATGTATGGATGGGTGTTGAAAAATTCTTTGAGATTCGCTTCATCCTACCCACTGATACGGTGGCCTTTGATTGTCATAGGCATCCCGGTGCCTACTGAGGGAGTTTTTATTCTTGCTCTCATGACACAATAATCTACAGCCCCTCATCTACATTCATTGCATCCGGCTCTAATTGAAGGTTATTGGAGAGAATCGGACCATAATGATCGAGCCTACTCCACTTCTTGTGGTCTCAGTTGAGAAAATCTCAATTCGCTGAAAGTACTGAGCGGGCCTTCCCGAATCCCGCGGCACTGACCCGGGAACTAGCCGGGGCCGCTACACTTATGTACCCTAGCCACAGCTACGTCACAGATCATACGACGCATGAAATCGTGGTCAACGACCTCAGCCAGCCTCAGCCGCCGTCATCTTGCTTTGATAAATAAACACGATAAATTCCTAGACCTGTTCACCAAAATCTGATTATTCTTCATTCAATCATGGTACGTTTTCCAACTGCTCAGCTCATCCTGTGAATAAATTACATGAACTGACTTTATATATCCTTCTGGACTGAGGCTATTATAGTCTAACCTTTCGCTCTACACTACTACCGCTGTTGTACTGATCGACTCGGACGGTAATAGACTTTTGGCAAAGTATTATGATCCCCCTCACCTCAGACAACAAACTGTTGCAGAACCCAACAGAAAACCAAATCCAGGGATGGTGCAGCTGGGATTCAACGGATTCAGTTCCCAATTGAGGACACTAAAGGATCAGCGAGCTTTTGAGAAGACGATGTGGGAAAAGACGAGGAAATCAACAGGTCAGTTTCTCAGCTTCTGTATTCTTTAAACTTAGGATATGATCTGACATCGATCGAGGGTAGGCGACATCTTGATCATTCAGAATCATCTCGTTTTGTACCGATCGATAATCGACATGACAATTTATGTGGTGGCACAAGAATCTGAGAATGAATTGATGTTACAGACCTTACTCAATTCATTTTTTGATGCAATCTCAATCTTACTTCGAAACCAAGTCGAGAAAAGATCAGTGCTTGAAAATCTGGACCTCGTCAGTCTTTGTTTGGATGAGATGGTGGATGATGGGTAAGTGAATCTTGAAATGAGATAGTCCAGAAAACCTGTTTGAGATGCTGATGTTCCACATACGCCTAATCGTTTCATTCTCATTCTTAGTATCATTTTGGAGACCGATGCTGTGGCTATCGCATCAAGGGTGTCGAGACCAAAAGCAGACGTAGGCGGAGTGAACCTAGCTGATATTACCATCAACGAGCAAACTATCATGCAAGCCTTTTCGACTCTGAGAGATAAGGCGGCACAGAAAATCCTACAGGGCTCACTTTAAGCCATATGTAAGTCAATACTTTCAACATCAGAGTACATCGGTGGTACAATGTCAATTTTACGAGCCTCGGCTCTCAGACTACTCTAGCTATTCAATCTGGGTACTGAGTTGAAATGCTGGTTTATTGACATCAGGATCAACACCGTCGAGTTTGCCTTCGAGATAGTCAGTCCAGCCCATACAATTCACTTGTTGGTCTAGACATACGTTTCGGTGCCAGAAACCAGGTATCCTGACGAATCTTATATGTATTCTTCCAACATTCGGGATAGCCTACTATGATTTCCCAAGTATTGTCTTTTCGATTATGTTCAATGGGTATGATGTTTTGCATGTGGATGTGGATGTATTCAGACGAACTTTAAAAAGCAAGCACTCTGACAAGTGACATATATCACTTGAGTGTGATCATATCAGTCAATCGCATCGGTAGATTAGCTGAGTGAAATGCTATCTTGTCATGATTTGGGTCGGAACTATTGAATTGTCTTGCACTCATGTATAGGACCCTCTGGGAGGGCGCAAATGCAATCAAAGCCAAAGTGGGGAGTCCTGATCCTCTTCTGATGTTCGTGAATCATCCGATGAGCCTGCTTAAGAAGGCGAGCGAAACATTGCAAGAAGTCGCACTCTTCAGTCCCGGGGTGCATCCGGTTCAGGTACAGAACCTTTCAGTCGTCTGATTAAGAGCCAGTGAGGTCTTGCCAATAGATATTAGCAGATAAGTTATTCTGAAGTTCAGACTGGCAAGGACTGCTCGTAGCCCTTCAAACCTCGAGACTACTTCTCGTGATATCAAGTTCAAACAAACGATTCTTTTCATAAAATCATTTAGTCAGATTTTGGGATTCATGAGTGACCATGTAGACCCGATTGATGACGTGTTTTTTGTGTTGTACAAGAGTTTTGATCAGTTTTCAAGCTTGAATTCAAGAACAATGATGATGGTGTGGTCTTGTGTTCTCAGCGCCTTATAACTTGATATCTACCACAAGGAGTGTACAAAAAACAAAAAGATCGATCCAAATCGTTGATGACCATCATGTAGGATGGTTTTGAGAGAAGAAATACTTTGATTTTCTAAAAGATATCAGATTTATGTAAATTTGTAGTTGGTACCAAACAAACCAAACAGTAAAATGGCCATCAAGAGGTGAACAACAAACCTGTTGACCTTTTTTGGTTGACTGTTCGATAATCGTATAACTCGATTTCAGGTTCTTCAATCCTTCAAAAGGGGCAGATTCGCGTTTCGTTATTGTGTAACGATTTCTGGCTGAAGTTGTCGAACGGGCCCTCTTACGTTTCATCCAAATTGAAGTTCGATATAAAAGTTTAGATTTCACTCTGATTTGGGTATCTGATATGATAACCAGATCAAGAAGATACATTTGATACTTTTTTGATTTCTTTCCAAGATTGATTCAACTTCATAAATATACAAATATATAGAGAAAAAACAATGTGCATAAAAGATACAAATGAACCAACCGAAAGTCTTTTTTCCCAAAACAAAACAAACAGTGATAAGAAGAAATGAAAGATAAATACAAGATGAACAGCTAAACAACCCAAGTAATTGACCCTACATTTCCCTCCAGTGAAAAAAATCACATTAGCTGAGACCGAAAAAAAAAGAGTTAGTCAGTTGGGTTATGGTTCATGGTATGATCAAAAAGATAACTTACCCAAGCCCAAAACTTTCCAAATGCAGTAGTAGGTTCAACATTCTTTGACCTTTCAAAAGCGTCCATTTCATCTAATTCTCTTCGACCAGTTTCGAAATCCATTTCTTCAATTTTAACTAATTTGGTACCTTTTACTGTTTTCCAAACAACAAAAAAGACAACGAAAATCGGCAATGAAATGTATGCTGCAATGAATTTCGAAGGTGACCTATTCAAAAAGAAAACAGAATCGGGATTGATGTCAGTTCAATAGATGTGTATGATAGTTAGAAAAAGAGAGTTACCAAGATCCTGCCAAGAAGACTTTGAATCCATTAAAGATAATGATGATAGAAATCATGGTGATACCGAAATAAGAAAGATAAGGTTGAAAAGGTGCTTTGTAATGTAACGTATCCCGATCAATTCCCTTATAAGCTAAACCTTTATGAAACCTCAAATAAGACTATTTTTTGATTGTTCACTCGTCAGTAATACGAAGGTTGAAAATCTTCTTAATGAAGTAAAGTAGAAAAAATTTACATACCAAGAAAATTGTCCACCAAGTGATCAGACCAGTGATAGAAGAGATATTTGATAACCAATCAAAGATTGTACTACCCGAGCTATTGACATTCATATAAGACAAAATCCCAAAGAGAGAGGTAATAATTAATGAATAGAGTGGTAATCCTCCTTTAGTACATCTTCGGAAAATTTTAGGAGCCATTCTGTCCACTGATAATCCATATAAGATACGACTTCCTGCATCTGAATTTCAAACAAAACCATCAGTTTTTCTGTTCTGAAGATTTGAAACAAGAGTCAATGGTCAAGTTGAAAAAGACTTACAAAGATCGGAGTTTCCAGCTGAATAAGCAGAAGTCAAGATAATCGCATTCACGATATCAGGTAAGACTTTGATTCCTGCGTTGTTGATTGCAATCACAAATGGAGATGAAGTTGCATCTCCAGTACCACCTAAAAGTCCTGGTGAATTATATGGTACAAGAAGCCCAATCACAGTGACTCCACCAATATAAAACATTAAGATGCTATCGTCCAGGAAAGAAATTGATTCTCAAAACTTGATATTTCATGGGGATTTTTGAGCAAAAACATCGAAGACGTACCGATAAAAGACTCGGTTGATAGCTTTTGGAACAGTTTGACGTGGGTTAGCGGCCTCACCAGCTGTCAAAGCAACAATCTCGGTACCTTTGGAAAACAAAATAACACATAAATATGCCAAAAGAGCAAACGAGTGAAGTCAATAGAAAGAATCCAATACCTTGGTATGAGAAAGCTGCTTGAACAAAGACACTCCAGAAGGATAAAAATCGACCAAGACTGCCTTGAATGCCGTTTAACTGATTAAAAGGACCAGGATTTTTCCAATATCTGTGATGTACTTCATTGTATCAGTAGTTTGCTTTAGAAATGGAGAAGGTTGTGGAGTCAGAGACTGACCTAAACCCAATACGGTCGTGATTCGGTCCTCCACCTGATGGTAAACGAGTGGTAATGAGTGATCAGATGAAGTGAATGTATAGAAAATACTGGACATACCAAGATCTAAGACGATTCCTAGGATGATTAAGCCGACAATCGCGATGACTTTGATTGCAGCTATAAGATATCAAGATATATGATGAGCAAGTATCCAAAAGTTGAATGAAAACTTCACACCCAAGCAGAAAGTCTTACAGAACCAAAACTCTGCCTGAAAACAAACACACGGTTAAATCAATTTCAATGCATGAATCAAGCATTTCAAAGAGAAAATATTTACTTCTCCGTACCATCTCACACCAAAGAAGTTGATAGCACAAATTGTGATTAAGAACTGTTTTCCGAGATTCGCATTGAGATAAGCATTGACTCAAATCCAAACGTCAGATTTGGAAAAAAGTTGATTCTTACAATTGTAATCCAAACAGCGACATTGACACTAGAAGTCCAATATTGAACCTGAGAAGGAAACCATGATATTAGAGAATGCCAAGACCGATAAGGTGTCAGCGAGTCAGACACTTACAACTATTGCAGCAGCAGTAATTTCAGTAGGAAGTGTGATCCCGAACGAGTACCTAAATTGGACCAATTTCTTTTAGAATCAAACTTTTCAAATCTTGGTTCATGATTAGTTAGAAAAGACTCGCCAGTAGTTGAATCCGACAGCAAAACCTAATGCTGGATCGACAAATCTGAAATAAGTTTCAGTCAGTGTTCATGTAAAACAAACAAGGTGTGTGTTATCTTTGAATTTAAAATTGTTTTGCTAACCTTGTAGCATAATGTGTAAAAGCTCCACTGACTGGAAACATGGTGACCATTTCACCCTGTGCACCGTATTGATTAGTTCAATTTCTACAAGATAAACTCAGAACAAAGACTCACTAATGCTACCATCATACTATAAACAACGACCCCTGTGGTCAAAAGATCACATATGAAGATGTATCAGGTTTAGTGAAAGTTAACTTGAGAAAAAGTTTGGATTTACGAACCCATGATAGCATAGCCCAAAATTAAACCAACTGGACCTCCATTACTCAAAGCTTCACCACTACCAAGAAATAAACCAGTACCGATCGTTCCTATGTATGATCGAAAAAAAAATCATCTTCGTCAAAAAAAAAGAAAGCTTTTCAATCGATCAAAAATAATCATAGAATTTTAGTATTTACCACCAATAGCTATCATAGAGATATGCCTTTGTTTTAGGTTCCTCTTGACGTTTCCTTCTCCTTGATGATGACCTTCATCTTGATAATTAGGATCATGAACATCTTCTTTTTCGTTGGTTATGATTTTAGATCCTTTTTCTTCTAAATTGACTGACATTTTGAAAGACCTTTATAGAGATAAAAGTGGATTTTTTTCTGCTTAAGACTTGGAAAGGTGAGTTGCAAGATAAGTAAGATGGTGTTTTTTTGGTGACCGTAGGATGAATTGATTATGAAGATGATTGGATATATGTATAATTGAAAAAAATAAAAAATAAAAATCACGTCGTGCAACAGCAAATGCTGGTGATAAGATTAAATTGAGAATATGAAGTATTTAGATTGTAGTGCGGGAAGAGAGAAAGATGGACAGCGAAGGTTGTTTGTTACGCTGTGAAATGATTGCTGAGAAGTAGTGATGAGAGACAATGCGAATTCCTGACACAAAATTGGAATAGAAAGAGACCAGAGTAAAACGGATTGAATTAAACTGTATGTCTTCAGAGCTTAAATCGTTTCAGATCATTCAAACTAGAAATGTATGTAAATAGAGTATCTACTTTAAGATAAGTTTTAGGTGAGGAATGAAATGATTTGGGTAAGTTTGAGTGATAAAGATTGGTTTAACAGAAGTTTGGATTGAGAGGTTCTTTTGTTTGAGATTAACCCGTTGAATCGATTCACCCACCCGTACCTGGAACCTGAGCGGGACAAAGAGGAACTTGATAGTTGATTATGTAGACTAATGACACTGATTTGAGACTATGTACTCTAAAGGAATCTTGAAAATGATGTTGAGAATGACTCAAATGTGAGCTGATTTGAAGTTATTGTGAGGGTGATTTGAAAGGAAGTGGTGAAACTTATTTACGAAATGGTTTGAAGGTGCAAGGTCAACAGAGTCCCACGCCGCCGACACGCTGCGACACGGCGTCAACGTGGGACTTTGCTGAGTTTGCGGAAATGTATGCGTAGTTAAGATTTTGGTTGAAGAAGACTTGTTGAGGTGAGATGAAAATCTGATTTTACCCGAATCGTTTTTGTAAACTTCGATTATCAAATGAAAAATGCTATCGACAAGGAACTGAGGAACGATCTCTATAGCTTCAATCTTTTCCTTTAAAGCCGCTGGAGCTTCTAAATCGCAAAAGGACGGAAAAGTAAACAAGTCATCCTATCAATCATGACAAAGTCTACTTCCGAACGGGCTCATGAAAACCTTATCCAAGAGTCCATTGATGATAACTCTCATGACCTTGACGAACGAACAAAAGGCCTGGACTTTACTTTGGTATCAACTAGAAAGCCATGATTCTATGCCTTCACCACAACCTCATCTCGGTGATCTCCTGGTGCCGAGTCCTAGCTTTGTGTTTGAAATTGTCGTACATACATATAAATTTGAGACGGATTCATCCAATTTGTCCTGCTTTGGTTTTCTCAATCTGAATATGGATATCATGATTCCAAAAACAGCCGATAAGACCAAAGGTCTTATCTGGACGCTTAAAATGAAGGTGCAATGCTGTGGCAGGCTGTGGCAAGGATTTCCCGTGTTTGCTATCCCGGTAACTCCGAAATCAAGAATCTCAGAAAGGTTACCTCAAGGTTTACATATGTCGCCCAAATTAATACAACCTGACACCGACTGCGACTCGCAAGGTCAATGACTACAATTTTTTATCAAAATCTTTGTACTGTCTCATTGCTCAAGAGCATAGGAAAGCAGTTTCCAATCATTGCGTTTATTCAAGAAACTTATCCTGGCTGACTGCTGAACATATTGTGAAGGGTGCTGAGGCTGGAGTTTCGATGATCAGATTTGAGTATCTAGTTCATCGGTCCGTTCAGCTTAAGATCCAATTCCTAGTTATTAAACGCAGAGATCAGTACAAAAATTTAAGAGCTTTAGACTCTTGAAATGCTTAATGTGTGATAAGAAGAAGAAATACGGACCATCAGTTCATCACATGAAACTTGATTTGTAACATGCAATTGAACTCCACGAGATTTGTAGTCTTCCATAAATTTAGGAGGAATCACAATATAATCTTGAATCCATGCTTCTTTGGTCAAAACAAAATGTTTAAAGCTGGGTACTTCTTCCACACCAACTAATAAATCTGTCAAATCCCAATAAGACCTATAAGTAGTAGATTCTATGGCTGTGACCACTGTTCTAACATTTCTTAACATTGGAGCTGCTAGAACATGTTCATTTGTTGCTCTCATTACACGATAAGGACGGGTAGACTGGTCTATCAAGACTCTCAACTTTGGAAAATCTAAACTTGCAAATTCAGCAGGTAGATCTTCACTAAATGACATTGTACCCAGCCCTTCTAATGTATCTTGAATCGGTTCAAAAATTTGAATCAAATCTTGACAATCTTCAAAAGCAGAATTAAGTTCAATGAATTTTAAAGTGCTTTTTGAAGTTCGAATGATATTTGATAACACTTTTGAATTCTTGTCATAAGAAAAAGAAAGGCAACGTAAATTGGTCAAGGCCGTAGGTTTGAAATCTAATTTTTTTATTGCACCACACATAAATTTTAACCATTCGATTTTGGGCATTGCTGAGAATAATTCTGTTATTGATTTTAAATTACGAGTTCTATATTTTGAATCTTCGTGTCCGCTAAAGATCATGAACGATTTCAAATCTTCAATGTTCTCAATGGCTTTGATCACTCGAGGCGAAATACCTATATTGTTATGATAGACAAAGCAGAGGCTCAAAGTCTTCAACTTTTTACCAAGTAATTCTATCAATGTTGCTAATTGATTCATTGAAACTGGAGTGGATGCTGTTTGACCTAAAAATTCCAATCGAAAGAACTTTGGGTTAGCACCTCGAAGAGAGTCACCATGTCAAAGTTTGAGTTAAAAGCTTCACCAATTTCATCATTCTCAGCTTGATCTGATTGGTATTCCGAATACCGAAGCTTTAGGATTTTAAGTTGCCGAACAGGACAAGAAAAGTGAGGTTCAAATAAATCAGCTTTCCAATTGTCTAAAATCGTCTGAGCGCGTTTCGAATCCCATATAACGATCGTTTGATAATAAAACGGTATAACAGCTTCAGACCAATTTCGAGATATCAATCTTAAATTGGTTAGCTCGATATACGACGACTTTGTAAAATCAGGTCCTGAATCGAGTGAACCAGCCCTGGCGGGAATTCTTTCTAAATTCTTTACAAATTCTTTCAAGATTTGGATGATGATCTCTATCGGTAAGGTATTCTTGTTATTCATCGTGTCCTCCATAATCTTGTTTTCCTTATCGCTGGTTTAATGGATGATTTGAATCCTCTGATAAGTTTTTCAAAGTGAAACGTTCACTTGTGTTAGGATCTGGATGGCCAGGAGTCTTTCAAGCCACATCACCTTCAAATATTATGCTCACCAACGGATTATGTACATAGGCTCGGTTTAAACCTCAAATAGACCGTCACGTGACTTGTCAAAAAACAGAATTTGGAATATGTAAACAGTAACATGATATGCTCGGCTGCACGCTCAGCGGAAGCCAGCACGTTTCCACATCGTTCGCATCTCGGAGCGACTTAAAGTTACAGCTGAGCGTCGGTCTTGTCTTCAAATCCTACATAAGTGGCTCTCAAACCTGCCCCGGTTTTCAAAAAACCCAGTTGACCCAGTTGTTTTTTGGCAGTAACTTTGTGTATCAAGTTGACATTTGTTGACAGCTCCCAGCCAAAAATTCAACTGGGGCAACCGGGTTTTTTGAAACTGGGTCAGGTTTGAGAGCCACTATAGTCTCCCCATACGCAACCCAATGGTACGGCAGCATCATCGTGAAAGAGCGAAGGAAGAAAGGCTTCGTTATCAGCCACCAGAAGCTGAGACGGGTGATGTGTGCTGTGTTTCACATTTCTTTACATTTTTTGAAGGAACTCATCCAGCATTTTGAAGGATCCCGCACTGATAAAAGCAGCGCAAAAGAGGATACGAAATCATCACAGAAAAACACGCCATGTCAAGATAGTCCTCAATCGACCAGACTTACAAAGACACATTCACCAAGTTCGTGTGGAAGATAACCCTGATAAGGAAAAGTATACGGACGAGCCACTTCTTGGGCAAGAGCCAGCTATGATCATCAAGGACAACAAACTGTGGGTCTTAACGGACAAGCGTTCTTTGAGGGTAGTTGCTCTGATTTGTCAAACGCCATTTGATTCTATGTCTTCAAAACAACGTTCCAAACTACGATATCTTGCCGAATATTTACACGAAGAGCGCACATTTTCAAACCCAATCACAGGGAACAGTGACATGGTACGAGGACATCTGGGCGCGGTGGGATTTCACCCAGCTCATCATCCATCAAAAGTTGCTGGCGAGTGAATCATTTTTGGCTTCTCTTTGTTCTACTCATGCTTTCATATCGAACTCAAGCTTTCTCATTTATGTAGCAGGGCTACAGTATGGCTCAGAAGAGGTTCCTGTACATACAGCTGTACTGAATACGTACAGGAAGTAATACTAGGCCCTAGGGTATCACTGATCAACTCGTGCTGAGCCAGACATAGAACTTGTCTACCCAAGATGAATGCAGGGAATGACAAGACTCCACTCGAAGGCTAGAGCCTCGAGTGGATTAGCTTAGAGATGACTCTAACAATGAGATCGCTTAGAAGTGAAGAGACGCTCGTCCTAAGACAAGCGTCTCAAGAATAGCTGAAGGGATCATCTTCAATAAACGATGATGCACCTTTCTGGCTAAAGGCCTCAAGCAAGGAGGACAAGCTCAGATATACAAGGGTAGAGTGTCGGCCGAACGGGTCCCCATACCAGCTAACTAGTGGGAACCCCATTCTTGACCTACTGCATTTCTCTTACTTCCGAAGTCTCTGCTCTATGTTGTTGCGTATAAATAGAGCCGCTCCTTCTTTGCAATTAAGAACCAGTTCTCTAAGAATTATCTTTTCGAGAATACCTTCGTGCCCTCTGTCCCCCATCAGACATCGTCCATTCCCTAAGTCTTCCCTATCTAAACTCACTACGTAAGTCTAAGTAGATTTAATACAATCCGTATACGAGGCGCAGTTTCGCCCCGTTACATTTATAGGTGGCCGTCGTCCCTGTAAGAGGGTACAGCGTAGCCGTAAGCTGCTCTCTTACTGGTGGAGACGATGTGTACTCCGTCGTCCTAAAATACAAAACATTTATACACAACACTTCAAGTCCATGTCCAAATTTTTATATAAAGAAACGTGCGATCAAGCTAATTCTCACCCGAACAAACCTGGTTGGTCCTTGGGTATATTCTTACCGTACAACAAACAGACAGGCAAACTCGCCTACAAGCACCAAGGTTTTGACGTCCAAGGTGGAGGTTTTTGGTGGCCAGATCTTAAATGTGAAGTGGATCTTGGATTCTGTGACGGGATGACAGAAGTTTTATGGCGGGGTAACAAGGACCTTATCTGTACCAGGCCCTCGATCGAGCCTTCAGGAAAGTTCACTCGAGTAGGAGCTTCCTTTCAAGTTAACACCAAGTATAGAAACGCCTGTGGTTCCATCACAAAACGTTGGAAATCTTACGTCAATCCAGGCCGGACGGTGGCACAACTCAAACAAAGGAACTTGAAGCGCCTGCGATACATTGGTAGTCCCTCATTTTTCTATAAGATGTATCTCAAACGAATTGCAGAACAAGAAAAGCAAAATTCAAAAAAAAACTCTGAATCTCCATATCTTTCTTCTGAAATCCTATCCGAAGCCTGTGTCGATTTAATGTACTTTATCATAAACGAAAATGCTGTAAAGGAGTAGCACATGAAAGTTATAGTTCTTATATTACCCTGTTAAATCCATCCTTACCACAAGATACATGCCTACTCAGCACCAGCACTTTCTTTTTCCACAGTCCTCGTCAATTTCGGCGTCACATGGTTTTGTCACTTCTGATGCCTCATGAGCTATATCTTCCTGATTAATACGGACTTGTTGATATCTATCAAACAAACCGATTAAAACCTCAGGTTCGTTCAAAAGTCGGAGAAGGTCAACCGAACTGAGCCCGCGGGAATTTGCTCGAGAAGTCTCCCTTGGTCAAGTCTCAAGACTTGGCTCTGATACGACTCTCGAATCGACTATCATACACATGAGTCACAGAAGCTGGTACGCGAACCGACCACGAAATGGCTGATTAGATCGGGGAATGATGACTATGAAGAACCTAATGATGAACAATTGCGGCGTTGAAGATCTCCAAAACAAACAAAAGATGGCAGAGTAGAGTTGTACGTATCAGGTCAACATGGTGCTAAGATGATGGGCAGTGTTGTAGATGACTGTTTTTGGACCAAATCCCCGGGTTGGATTATGACCGCATGAAGAATTGGCAAATGGCCATATTGGATTTTTGCGTATCAATAATGTCGAGTGCTATCGAGCCGCATTCAAATCCTCAGCAGCTGAACTATCATACTGAATTGGACTGATACCACATTTGTCTTTGATGGGGCGTTAGGTGAAGACAACTTTGTAAAGGTTGGAGTTCAAGCACGCTTCGGAATAGCAAGTCAAGAAATTCGAAAGTGACGCCAAGTTCAAATGATCATCTATCATTGTTATATAGCCCATTTCAAAACACCTGGTCACATTTTGATTCGCACTGATCTGATGTTCACTCATTGGAGGTGACTGACTTTCAGCCCCCTTTGGATTTCCATCTGTCATGAAACTTTTCGTGTGCTTCGATTGCCAATCGGCGTCTCTTTCGATTTGGAGAGTCATCAGTCCAGATTGATATCAATTTTTTGAGCCATCAGTGTCGTCTTCGAAAACCTATATAAGGGACCATTTATCGTCCATCGTCAACTTTCCTGTTTTAGATCCAAGCTTACACTTTTCTCAATCTTACCCTTTACCAATCATGACTTCCATATCTATTAGCGATTGCTCTTCAGAAAGATACCCTTCTTCTATCTCACCTTCTTCTATCTCTTCTTCTATCTCGTCTCCACCAAGCTCCTTCGGTGATGAAGATTCCAAATCAACCATTCCTGAACCTATCTTAGAACTCTCGATCACTTCACCACAAGAGTTACCAATTTTACTTGACGTTAACCTACCTGAAGATACCATCGGTAATGAACCATCAAGTCCACCAAGATTAAATCAAATCATATTACGACATTCACCTTCAATGTCGGTGATCCCCAGCAAGACCACTCAAATCAATAGAACTCGAGCCAATTCTCTTACTAGTACTTGTAGTCTGGCTGAAAGACGTGGTAGTAAAACTTCAGCTTATCTTGGTACTGACGATTTCAAGAAAAACTTTGCATCAAAATTGAATTCAGTTAAAGCTCGTGAAAGAACTCAAAGTAGTGAACCAAATAACTGGACAGGAAAATCAAACGTTTGGAACTTTCCTTCGATAGAGGAAACTTCACCTACTTTACCTACAGATCGTGATTTTTCTTTCAATCGTCATCAATCTCAACAAAACGTTAGTAATCTTCTAATACTCTTTTTTTCGTCTTTTTTGCTTTCTTTCATATCTATGATACTAATCCATTCATCAATTTTATCTCATAGAAAATATGTGGATTAGCTCCTTCTGCTATACCACCACGTGGAGATAAACTACATGATATGATCAATCATCTTTTAGCATTACCAACAGACGAATTAGCAGCTCAATTAGAAATGCATTTCAATCGACTTGAACCAGGACGTGATGCAGAAGAATTAGAAGCAAGAAATGAAGTGATTTCAACTTTAGCCGATCAACTTGCCAATCAATTAGAATCCAATGATAAATTATTATTCGATTTAGGTTGTTTACGTTCAGCGCATGCTTCATTATGTTCGGAATTAGCTGATGTGAAAGACGAAATGGCTTCTTTGTTATCTACTATGAATGGTACTACTGTCGAGAATCATCAATTATCTAAAGTTAAACTTCAATCTGAGGATCAAA
>NW_006768852.1:73073-73825 GCF_000204055.1 Melampsora larici-populina 98AG31 | reverse complement strand
CCTGAGAAACGCAAGTTTGACCCTAGCCCGCTCGGCCAGGCCGCTGTCTTATACACTTGGCAGTCCTGATCATCTTTTTTGTCAAGATGGTAATCTAGAAACTGTTTGCTTTGGCACCTTCAAATTTATCTTTTAAGTTTCTGGATCTCACTCCAAATTCCACACACCAAAATACCATTGACCATCTTGTGAAAATATTTGGAGAAATGGTCTTATCATATATTTGTCACCATGGTTTATCTTGAGATTATACTTTGTAATAGCCTCCCTCCTATTCAATATTGAATTGTTTATATGTGCTATTTGCATTCAGCTGCTTTTTAAGAGTTCATTTCCTACTATGAGATGATGTGTGGCAAGTTTTTAATTAACAGAGAAGTCAGGATCAATGACAATCAACTTAGAGCACCCACTATGGTGGGCGTGTTTTATCGTAAAT
The DNA here is from genome assembly GCF_000204055.1 of Melampsora larici-populina 98AG31. Taxonomy (NCBI): domain Eukaryota; kingdom Fungi; phylum Basidiomycota; class Pucciniomycetes; order Pucciniales; family Melampsoraceae; genus Melampsora; species Melampsora laricis-populina. The sequence continues at coordinate 73,386 of NW_006768852.1, read as the reverse complement.
TTTGCGGTCCCGACCGCGAAATTTAATCATGCGTGTAACAACTAAATTAGTAAACGCATAAAAACCACTATGAGCTGCTTTACGACCTGATTTACCAACGATAAATCACTGTGAGTCAACCAGATCCACAGTGGTATGATCTTGAAATGAATCATCACATTCCTCATAATCTTTTCCCAAAGATCAATTATCTCAGAAGTCTTCAAATAGCAATAGGAACAACAATAATAACATCAACTAGTCTTGACTTCTTGTTTGATAAACCTCGCATACCACCTCCGCTTCCTTGCACTCATATCTGAATTGATCGAGA
>NW_006768852.1:60395-72238 GCF_000204055.1 Melampsora larici-populina 98AG31 | reverse complement strand
GCGTTACGGTAACGCTAAATCACCTCGTTTAACGCACCCATAGTGGGTGCTCTTACAGAGGTTTTAGGCTTCTGGGATTCAAATATATTGCTTTGAAGTTGGAATTGAAAGTCAAGTTATGAGAAAGACACTGAAGAGCTCATCTGTATTTAAAATGTGGATGTGAGAAGCTGGAATGAGAGTCCAGTGAAGATGCTGATTTTATTTTGAAAGGGATGACAACTTGATGAGTCTATAAAAAAGAGGTTGACCCTGTGGCTTGACAGAATGGGCCAGGGTTGAACAGGCTCAAGTTTCAACAGGGCTTTGAAAGCAGGTTTTGGATAAAAATTTGTCATATTGAGGATTTGACTCAAGTGGCACTTTAGAGCAAACTTAACTAAGTATCTTGCCAGTGACCCAAGGCTTGAGTGAGGTCTAGAGCCACTGTAGAAAACCATTACTAAACCATGGGGGGGTCCTGTGCCCAAAATTAGTCAGCCGTGGTCCGAGACTCGTCGGGTCCCATTTTGGACCGCAGACGGGGCTCTCAGCCGCCAATTCGCGACCTCTAGACCATCCATGATGAGGTCCATTATCTGCGGCCATGCGGCCACCAATAGACCAGAATGGCAGCAGACCCCCTAATCACCAATTGTAGATAGCCAGAAGACCAGTCTTCAACCAATCACTCCCAACTCCCACCATGTTGAACTCACTGGGTTAGGTCATGTTTGATGATACCAGTGACTCAACCTTGTACCAATCATCACACCCCCCGACCAACAACATCAAAACAACCTTCCCCAACTCAAGTCCACTTCCAATGACGTGTCCAGTTTGAAAACAAACAAGGTAAATCAGCCCAACAATTGCTCACGGACTATATCTCAAGGTAAATTTCTTTCAACTCTTTTTCTTTACCTTGGCTTTTTTCACGGTCAACCGCAGCTTGCACCCCAACAAGCTACGTCGCCGAGGGCATGAATATACTATAAATTCTTGATGGAGAAGTTGTCTTGAGATTCCAAAGAATCGATGTCTGAACAGACCGCTAAGATTCAAGTGTAGTACTAAATGAAAACCTGAGGGCACAGGATTCTGTGTAAGACTACAGCTGAACAAGCAAGTCTACGACAATATCAAGCACTGACCTAACAAAAACACAAGTTAAACAATCACAGAAAAAGATTAATACAATATTGAGAAAAGAGAAAGTAAGAAGAGTTTGTTTTAACTACCTGCGAGCTCGAAAGGGATCGTGAAGAGCACACGTAGAAGGTATTAGATAAAACAAAAATAACAATTTAATTCTAGGTCGAGAGTTGTGATGTTAGTAAAGGTAGTTTAGAAGAGAAAAAGATAGCAGAAGAAAAGCTAATAGAAAATGACTCACTGATTCTTTTCGACAGGAAAAGAATCAGAAAAGAGGGGAAAGCAAAACACAAAATGAGAGCAGATAACCCGTAAGAATTTTTCCATCATCCCTTGATTTCATCTTCCCAATTTGTCAAGTAGCTCAACCAAAATACAACCTCAATCTAACCCCTTTGGTCGACTTCTTACACTAAAGGAACACAACACAGCACGCCTTCCAAATCAACTCATACAACTTCTAATTCACCTCCTCACAACCTCAATTTGGAAAATGATCTTTGACTAACAATGAAGATAGTTAACTCGTAAGAGGTCAGTATCTTAACATATACCGCCTCGTAAGTTACGCCATTGTCTGCTCAGCATGTTCAACCACCTACTGAAGTCACCCTTGCAAGCAGATTTTACAACATTATATATGAAGATGACTGTTCCGCTTTTGACGGGCAAACCTTTGATGACCAATAGGGGTTGCATGAGGATCTCCAAATTTCACTTTCCAATTTGATTCTTGTTTTTGATAATCAGCACAATCTGATGATTCTGATGTTCATCCAATTTACATACAACAGGTCTTTGACCTGATCTACTACTTTTAGTATTTGTATTAGTATTGATCAAATAATGTGGTAAGCTCTTGGTATTTGAAGAGGTGATCTTGAATGAGTGGGTCCTGATTGATGTCTATTGGTCCCAGATGATTGTCGTTGAGCGATGTCTGTGCTAGGAGGTCTGATCAAATCTGATTTTGCGCAACTTGCAGCAGCTTTCCTTGCTGAAGAACACTGTATGATTGAAAAGGGTGACATTTTTGGAATGGAAGGATGGATTGGATGATTAGTTCACTGTTGATCGGTTAGAGAACATCACACCCATTCAAGACAAGAACAACCCGCTCTCAAATTCTCATCCCCTTCTTACTATTGTTTATGCAAAAACTTCTGTGCTCAATTTATGTTTATCCCAGACAAATTCAAACTGACCGTGTGCTATCTCCCCAATGAGAATGACAATCAAACCACCTATGCATTAGCCTGCCTAACTTCTCCATACTATGTCTGCGAGGTCCCACTGGTATCTCATATTCCACGCCGCCCCTTGTAGCTGCACGTCAAATTGTGTGTGGCTACCAGTGGCGGCTTTTTTGTGTGCCTACAAAATCACAAGTGGGCCGCCACCAGACCGCTTTCGTATGATCCAATGATCAGCTCAAGGCCGTAGTATGGCAGTGGCCAAAGGTGGTCCTCATTCCAAAATTCTATGGTCTACCCAAAGGCTGCCCATCCCTCTGCAGTCATGGGTGGCCTTACAACAGCCGGTCCTGCCCGACTAGAGGCGGTCCAGACCCTCCAGTGGTGTACCACTCCATTTTATCTTGGACCTTGAGAAAAAAAATTAACTGGCATGAGGAAGATCAAAGATCAGAATTCACTACTGAAAAATTGAAAATATGGGTTTTCCCAAGTCAAGTCTGGTCAAGAACTTAAGCTTAACTGAGCCCTTCTTCCAATGTGGCCATGTAATGCAATTACCCCACAATCTACAAGTGGTGACAGGGTAACAACAGGACAAGCAGCATGTAAATATCCTTGTAGCATGTTGACATGCACACACAAAGAGTTTTGAAACATATCTGAAATTATTTTGGTTGGATTGAGACTGAAATTGTTGTGGAGCACCCTTTGTGAATAGTGGTTTACTTATAGGACTTACAGAATCCTTTGTCTTCATCTGGGGTCAACTGACTTTCAACATCACATTTGATAAGGGGAAGATGCACCTGTTATGGTACCTCTTTGATGGGTCTTGAGCAGGTCTAAGGAAAGACCTGCGTGTGTGCACGTCAACATGCTACAATGATATTTACATGGTGAAGGAGAAGCAGAAGAGCTTGAAGAAGAGGTTCAGAAATTATCACAGGTTTTTACAACATTTAGAGCCCTCAAAAAGGGATTTCAAGTAAAGCTGCTTGAAATTCCTGCTGGTCTCAGGCCAAGGTTGGGCTATAACCCCTAAGCCACTCTTTGAGAGTGGATGTGGTGTGTCCAAAGAAGGGCTGAGTTGAGCTTACCAAAAACTGAAGTCTGAACTTTTTTTATTTTTCTTTGTGGTCCAACATACAATGTAATACAGCCAATGTGACAATGTTTTTTTTTGAAAATGTGTTGCCTAAAACCATTCCAAACCCATTAATCAGTTTCTGAATGATGTTGGATTTGGCTAGTATGCAGATATGCATCAAACACTAAGGCGGATTTCCCCGCAATCATTCATCTTCATCCTTCTTCACTTGCCAATCTTGATCAATCTGCCTCAAACTTCAAGCTACTAACCTCATTTTTTTAACAAAAAGTGCTTATCAGCATAATTACATACAACACTGACTAAACTATACAACTGAGTGGACTAGTATTCCTTAGAAATGCAGCCTTCTTGTCAAAGAAAAGTGTGGGGTGACTTTTGGATGCAGTAATTTTTTTTCACTTTTTGGAACTTTTGTCATTATTATGATGATAGTATCAATCACTTGCCCTCCACGTAGGAAGCAGGCAGTGTAATGATAATAGTAATAGCTTACCCTACTAACCTCAATAAGCCAGCTGTGTAAAGTGATGACCAAGGCCTAATGTTCACTGGGAGTCCAATCAAGAGTGAGTCTATGGTTGCTTGCGTCAAGACAGTGGTAACTCCAAATCAGTAGCTCCACCCCTTTGACCCTGCGAGTCTGTAAAATTCAGTGAAAAATCTAAGGGCCCGTTTGGCTGGATTTCCAAAAATTTGTTGCACAAAAATGAAAATTCAATCTGCCCCTTTTTTGCCCCTTGAAAAAGGGGCAGATAGAGAAACTCAAATTTCAGCTTTTTAGATTACCAAACAGTCGACCAAAAAGGTCAACAAATAATCATCTTGATCATTGTTCACCATTGATCACCGTTTGACTGTTTGGTAAAGATGAAATGAAAAGACTTTTTCGATTGAAACTTGATTGATCAAAACTTGAAAATCAACCAATCCATTTTTAATTCCATCCATCCATCCATCACGGTCATTGAACACCAAAATCATTGTTCCATCAACGTTCCGTTTGTTGACACTTCACATCACGTGGTTTGATCATCATGGAGCATTGTCCTCGTGCTTCAATTCAATCCCTAGCAATTTCAACTTTTTTGTAACTTTAGCACAGGGAGTATGTAGAGAGAGAGAGGAAGAAGGCTGAGCAAATGTGAGGGTGTGAACAACATAAAAGGGCATGGTTAGAGAGAGAGGGTGAGAGAGAGATTGAAATTGATTGACAGGTTGAGGCAGGTTGAGGCAAGGGGCAAAAAGAGTTTTTGGACTGAAAAACAGCCTTGAGGCTGTTTTTCAAAATTGATGAATTTTTGATCAAATACACTTTTTGTTTTTGGTCAAATAAAGTTGCCGAATGCCGGCGTTTTTGACCAAAATCAAAAAGTGTATTTGACCAAAAAGAGTTTTTGGCTTTGGTGGGTTTTTTGGCCAAAAACCGTTTTTGGTTTCCAGCCAAACAGGGCCTAAATTTCTATAGTGAAAATTTGAAAAAAAATGTCTTCAATTGGGATGAGAAATCACATTCAGAATGAGCGTGTAAAGAAGTCTTTTGGAATTGTATTTGGTTTCTCAATAAATCTAGATTTGTGGCCGGCTATAGACTTTGGGCCAAAACTTATGGTTACCACAGTTTTGACATAACCCACTATACTGCTCATGATCATGACTCATAAAACCCACAATCCTTGATTTGTGCCAGTTTTGTTTGCTGCAGCAGATTCTTTTTTAAAAAAAGTGCAATCTCTCTCAAATTGGCTGTAGCTGTACTACCCATTTTATGTTGGAGTTCAGAAAATAATAATAATAAAGTTTTTTTTACTACCTTAAAGCAGATTAAAATTCGAATTTAATTATGGTGTCAAACCCGTGCAAGAACTGTGCAAGACCAACGTGCAAGATCCGGCAAGATTTTTTGCACTAATCTTGCACATTGATTTTTTTGACAACCTGAGTTATTGCGTTCCAAACCATGCAAGATCCGTGCAAGGTCTATTTATATCTTGCACAGAACTTGCACAAAACTTGCACAAATCAATTTTCAAAGTTTGAACACCATTAAGTGGCAGAAAATATATGGTACCGGATCGAGTCAGCCTTCGGGGCTCTGCAATCGGGTCGGACCTTCTCTTCGGCTCAGAGCTTTGGTGTTTCATCAGGTTCCACAACTCAAACGGCTTTCTCACACAAGACCACAACTCTGGAACGAATTGCACGAATTTGACATGGCCAGTTCCAACAACTTGAACGAAGAGGGCATTGTCAAAGCTTCTCGTGAAGCAATGGATGGTCTGTCACAAGCTATCTTACAAGATAACGACGATCAGCTCTGCTTATGTAACATCGATTTTGTAGTTCTTTACGATCTCAGCGTGTTATTGGGAACAGGATTGGATAGACAAACTTTGGCTCTTTGTATTAGTATGGTAGAAGATGGAACAAATCCTTTAGCATTAGCTGTACGTCAATATATCTTACTTTGAATTACCGAAAGGAGTGTACTCATTATACATATTTGAGATTTAGACTGTCGTACGTGAATTGCGTAGAGAAGCTGAAGCTCGGTCTGCTAAAACTCGAGGTCCTGATGATATAGAAGGTGGAATGGTTTGAAAACATTTTTCGGATTTTTTTCCTGTCAGGAAACTCCAATATTTCTTCATCTCGATGTCAGAGTGTAGGATGTTGATTCGGAACAGTATGTTGATTGTAGGTCCTCGAACAGGTCAAGTATTTGAGATTTTTCGGATGGATAGTTTGAACGCGCGAGTAATTTTTCATCTTTGGAGGTAACATGCAGAGGCTGGATAGGGCTTGATATGTTTAGGGAGACCTGTCTGTATTTATTTGTACTACATATTGCATCATACCCAGAATGCCAATTCCCTTGTTGCAGGTGGGCTTGAGGGGCCTCACTCATGTTTCTTCAAATGAACCCCACTTCAACCTCGCCCCTGCTGAGCTTCAAAATAAAAAATGAGCGACTACCTGGAAGTACGAACAAACTATTTCGACCTGATTTTGCCAATGTTGCTATCAAGCTACATCTTAAGACTCAGAGCCATTCAAGCCATCGACATTGATGTTGAAAATTTTAAATGACACAACAAACTTGACTATAATTCTCACAAAACACATCTTGTTTCTTCAAGTGCTACTTTACAATCGATAAATCTGATAATTTCACATCGCACACATTTTTTTCTGGATATACTTGCAAACTATTTTGCAGTTACTTTCTTTGTACTGATATACTTCGTCTTGTATTCATGATAATAAGCAATTCAAATTCTTGGTATCAAGCTTTTTAACATTTTTGTTACCTAGCGGAATTCGTATTCTAGCTATGTTTGATCTGTTTTCGATGACATCACAAAGGAGGAATAAGAGAGATCATCAGTAAACCTACACCTTGCGAAATAATTGAGGATATAGAAACCGAAAGAGATTTGCCAAGATATTCAACACAACAAACGCTCACCTCTACAATCAAATCACCAGATCCAAGACTATCACCAGGTCCAACGGCAACTCTTGAAACTTTACCACCCACAGGCGCTGTAACATTCTGTTCCATCTTCATAGCTGACATGATACAAATTGGATCACCAGCCTTCACTTCGTGTCCTTCTTGAACTCGAATCTCTACAACCACACCTGCCATTGGTGATCCAACTGAACCTGGGTCTGATGTTGCTTTTTCCCGATGCGCCGTCTGATAATTCAAAGCATCAATCATCATCAATTACTCAGAGATAGCACTTGGCGAAGTAAACGAGCAAGGTGGTAAAAAACTCACTTCTACAGCCGCGTTACGATCTTCGACTTGTACAGCTCGAGTCTCACCGTTCAATTCAAAGAATACTTCCCTTACTCCAGTCTCAGGGCTGTAGTCACAAGATTGAGAAATAAGTGGTAAAAAGTCAGCAAAGTTCCCTTCGCGTTCAACTTCACGAAAAGGACGAACTTGACCGGCCCCGAAGCCAATAGTTTCACGATCAAAGTCTTTCCTTGCTCGATCGAGATATGTAGCTCTTCACCCACTTCAGGTTTAGCTAAGAAGTATCTTGCTGTATTTATCATCTCCATGTCAGCTCAGCTTCATCACGTTAAGAATTTCAAATCAAATTGAAAATGTACGCACTAGGTAGAATTGACAAGTCACCGTACTTGGTCAAAAATTCTTTAAATTCTTCATACACTTTGGGGTACATGCAATAAGAGAGAACGTCCTATAAAAGGTGCCAAAAAGTCAATCGGCATTTGCAGAAATTGGATTTCATCATCAGGTCTGAAAAAGACAACGAACTGTTGAGGTAATACTCTTTCCAAATTTCTCTTGAAGATCCTTTCTGGTCTTATCGAAATTATATGGTGCCATACTGATACCCGGACGACCCTCAATTCTAGGTTTATCACGAATGATTTGACTACGTAGCGGCTCTGGGAATCCACCCACAGGTTGACCGAGATATCCTTGGAAAAATTCAACCACCGAGTTAGGGAAGTCAAGTTTATCGGCTCGTGCTTCGACATCAGCCTTAGAGAGCTTGTTGGACACCAAGAACTGAGCAAAGTCTCCCACAACTTTTGATGAAGGGGTTACCTTTACAATATCACCACATAGTTGATTGGCTTCAATCTATGAGCAACCGGAAGTGAGATAGCCAAGTCAGCGAGGCAATGGCGTGATCGAGCAGGAAACCGCGTACATAAGCTTTCTTCACCGCAGCCCATTGTGTACCAAGACCAAGTTGTTGGCTTTGGAACATGAGGTTAGTGTATTGCCCACCGGGCATCTCATGCCTACAATCACATAGAGGAAGCGTTGTAAGTTTCGCATAAGATCAGCTTTACCCAGATCAGATACTCAACTCATAAACACCCGAGTCACTAGCTTTTACGTTAGCATCGAAACAGCTGTAAAGCATTCGGCATTGAGACCAGTAGAGCTGTCGAGACAGGTCCCCTTTTATCAGTGAACAGGTTCAAGAATTTGAATTTTAAACTTGGAACACATACATTCAAAGCTTGGACGTCGTCGTAGCAGATTCCAGTCCCGAGACCGTTTTGCTCAAGCGCAGCGCACAAAGCGCCCATAGCACATTGGGAGGTCATTCCAGACATGCTGTCGATTGCACAATCAACGACATCGGCACCTGATTCAGCGCATTGCAGCATCGTCGCCAGGGAGATCCCGGCAGTATCGTGAGAGTGAACGTGGATAGGTAAATCTGGGTATTTTTCTCGCAAGTTACCAATCAGACTAACGATTTGTGGAGAATCAAACCGAATCAGCCTTCTCAAGGTACCTGCACTTCAAGGAAATTGTACGAACATCTTTGCAGCTCGAGGGGTCAATAAGCCTGCCATATCCTTGATCGCAAGCACGTGAATACCCTCAGCAACCAATTCAGCTGCAAATTTCATATAATAATCTAAAGTGTATTTTGTCTTCTTTGGATCAGCTACATCTCCCGTGTAACAAATTGTAGCTTCAACCACTCCTCCAGCTCGTTTGGCAGCATCAATACCGAGTTTCATATTGTCAAGATAATTCAAAGAATCAAAGACTCTAAAAATATCTAGTCCATTCTCGACAGCCTTTTTCGAAAACTCGTAGATGGCATTGTCCGGGTAAGAAGTATAACCCACCGCGTTCGCTCCTCTTATCAAAGCTTGGAGAGGAATGTTAGGTACTAGTTTACGAATCTTTCGAAGTCGTTCCCATGGATCTTCATAGAGGAATCGCATTGCTACATCGAAAGTTGCACCTCCCCAACATTCAAGCGAGTAAGCGTTGGCTAGAGCATGACTAGTTTCACGAGCAATGTTGAGAATATCGATGGTTCGAAGACGGGTAGCTAGAAGAGATTGATGAGCGTCTCGCCAAGTGGTGTCCATGATCAGACATCCTTTGTAATCACGCACTGCCTTGGCAAATGCAGCAGGACCTTGAGTCTTGAGGATTTCTCTCCAGCCAAATTGACTTGGCTGAGTCACATCGAGAGGTTTTTCGGGATCGGTTCGGTGGGCAAACTGTGGGATGACAATTTCTTCCTTCAATCCAGGTTCACCTTGTTGGCCCTTGATGCTACTTCCGTTAACGACAAGGTCACCGAGATACCCGAGAAGCTTTTGAGCTCGGTTTTGACTGCTGATCAAGTGGAACAATGCTGGTGTATCATCAATGAACTTAATCAATTGAAAGAGCAAAAAGTGAGGGTCAGTATACAAGCCCAGTGGGTTTGAAGATAAGATTATTCAACACTGACCGTTGTCCACGTTTGACACGCTACAAAGGTCTCATGTGATAAGACCCTGAACAAGAACGGAATGTTGGTCTTCACACCTCGGATTCGGAACTCGACCAAAGCTCTCAACATTTTTCTACGAGCAATCTCAAAAGTAGCACCTCGAACTGTGACTTTGGTTAATAAACTATCATAGTGAGGGGTGATTTGAGCCCCCGCGAAACCGGAGGAAGCATCCAGTCGGACACCGTTACCTCCGGCTGAGCGGTAGACTTCGATCTTGCCGGTGTCTGGTTGGAAACCTGCCGCTGGGTCTTCAGTGGTCACACGGCACTGAATAGCATATCCACGCTTCGTAATCACATCTTGAGTGAGACCTAAATCGGCAAGGGTAGCACCAGCTGCAATTTGGATTTGAGCTGCAACAATATCGATTCCAGTGATTTCTTCGGTGATAGTATGCTCCACTTGAATACGAGGGTTAATCTCGATGAAATGGTGACGACCCTGTTGATCGACAAGGAACTCGGCAGTCCCCGCGTTACGGTAATTCACAGCTGATGCTAACTTCTTCGCATCCTCCAAAATCTTCGAGCGCACTTCGTCGGTCAACTCCGAAGCAGGAGCAAGCTCAACGACCTTTTGGTGACGACGTTGAACCGAGCAATCACGTTCGAAAAGATGGATCACATTTCCAGCGCTATCCCCTAAGAGTTGTACTTCGATATGACGAGGTTTGTCTAGGAAACGCTCAATAAAGACCGTCCCATCTCCGAACGCCGCCTTCGCTTCTGAAACAGCTCGCTCGAAAGATTCCTTGAATTCTTCTGCGGCACGTACCACCCGCATACCTCGTCCTCCACCCCCCATGGCTGCCTTGATGATGACGGGAAATCCATGCTCCTTGATGAAGGCATCTGCCAAGTCATAACTAGCAATCGCGCCTTCAGTCCCAGGTACGACTGGAACACCGCACTTCATGGCTAATCAACAAAGAGTAAGGCGGATTAAGCGATGCTATCCATTTTATCTCAGTGAATTCAAAGATGGGATAGGGAAATCGAATCACCAAGAGTCCTAGCTTTCACCTTGTCACCCAGCCCGTCGATTACCTCGGGTTGTGGACCAATGAAAGCCAATCCAGCCTCTTCTACCTTTTTGGCGAATTCGGCATTTTCAGCCAAGAACCCGTATCTGAATCGAGGTAAGACAGTCAGACTCTGGTTATAGATTTATGAAAAGCAAGGAAACACCCACCCAGGGTGAATCATGTCTACACCATGTTCGAGGGCTAATTTAATGATATCGTCCTGTGCAAGGTAAGCACCAACCGGGGTGAGACCTTTTCCGACCATGTAAGCTTCATCGGCCTGAGAGGAATTAAAACGCATTGAGTCTTTTGTGTTTATCAAACAAGAGGGAGGTGATCAATAGTTTTGACCTTGTGGCGATGAGCGCTCATTCGGTCTTCATGGGAATAGATAGCAACAGTGTGCATGGCAAGTTCGTGGGCCGTTCTAAAGACACGACATGCAATTTCCTGTGATGATCAAACCTTCGATCAGCTCCAATCACACTTGGCGGGAATTTGGCTCGAGATAAGAGCATTCCACTGACACCTCTGTTTGCCACCAAAATCTTCTGAAGTGGACCACGATGACCAGCAGTATGACGTCGGATAGATTGAACGTTGGGCGTATGGTGTCCCATGGTTCCTCCTGGCGTGCCAGGCATAGATGGTCTGGAGACGAGATGGACAAAAGATCAGCAATCAAATTGTGGCACACTGGATGATAAGTAAACTTACATTGGAGTATTCAGTGCGAAGGCATCTTTCGAACCCGGTTGTAGGTCACCGCCCGCCATGGTCTGAACGGTAACCGAAATCAAACCCAGTGTGATACCAGGTGGCAATGAGCCCAATGGGTTTTGGTTCAGAAAGTGATTCGAAATCATGATCAAGATGTTAGCTATCTGACAATTGCATAATGACTGCCTTCAAAGAAATCAAGATCACTAACAGATAATGAAGGATGTTAGATTTGAAGTTCAACTTGATTGTATCTTAGCTAGCGATCGTGCGCCTCTTTCAGGGAGTAAGGTGATGATGGTGACTTCAAGCCAGATTGGGTCAGCGACTTTCATCACACTACAGAGATAAAC
>NW_006768852.1:54934-60000 GCF_000204055.1 Melampsora larici-populina 98AG31 | reverse complement strand
CTGGAATCCTTACATCCGTCGAGAAAGCCGTTGTCTTCAGATCTACGCAAGCCTACGACTTGATTTATCGTAGGATAATCGGTCACCAACTGCATTTTTCAAAACATCAAACATCAAAACTCATCGTTCAAACTTCAAACCTCAACACCTCAATGTTCAAACCTCAAAACCTCAACTTCAAAACTCATCCTCAAGAGTCGACCTCAAGACATCACATTTTGGAAACATCACACTCCTAAACAAAGGAAGTAGCAAAGAGATATCAACAGTCCAATCTTAGTTTCTATCTCATCATCTCAGTCAACAGATCTTCATCACCAAGCAAAACAATTGTATGAATGTATATTTAAATTGGACTTAGTTTGTTTTTCATAATCTCAGTCATGTGTAATGGGACGAAATCAGAATGACGTATACTAGATAACTAGTGTCAGCTTTAGAACTACTGAAACAAACAAAAATGTGACAATTGCATTGAGAAGAAAAGTTCTAACCTAGATAACTAGCGTCAGCTTTAGAACTACTGAAACAAACGAAAATGTGACAATAGGAAAAGAGACACAAGTTAGAGAAGATTTAGGAACATTATATATGAAACAAGTTTCGACAAGGCGCTACGTAATAGGCTGAAACAAATAGGTGAAACACACAACGTTCGGACAAATTCCTAAGTCTTCTTAATCAGGCTAAACCGATAAACGGGTGAGACTAGGCAAGTTGCCAAGCCATCTCTGATGCCTAGCCAACTCAGCCTTAACACCCCCCCCTCAACCTTTAGAGGTTTATTCCCCTAAGACATGCAAATGTTGTTCTTATGAATTTGAAAGGTTACATTTCCTAATGATTTGGTTAAAATATCAGCTTTTTGATTGGGTCCATCGATCCATTCGATCTTCAAATTACCATCAAAAACTTGCTTGTTGACGTAATGGAATTCACGTGCTACATGATGTGATCTCTTCGTTAAGTGGAGATCCTGCGCTACTTTGATAGCTGCGGTGTTGTCGCATTTGAGAGTTGTAATAAAAATTTTCTTGAAAATGTCTTCTAATAAGTTCTGAATCCATATGGATTCTCTTGCTGCCACCCCCAGAGCCATATACTCGGCATGACAAGTTGATGTAGCAACACAGCTTTGTCTTCTTGAAGCCCATGAAATAAGATTACCAAAAAGAAAAACCGCAAAACCATGCGTAGACCTAGAAAATTCACCCCCCCAATTTGCATCACAAAAAGTTACCAATCCACCTTCATTTTCCATTTTTCTAAAATAAATTCCTTCATTCTTCGTACCACTAATGTATCTTAATAAATGCTTTAACGCAAGCCAATGTTTCTCATTAGGCTTTGATGAAAATCTTGCAAGATAGTTAACTGAAAAAGAGATATCCGGTCTTGTTCCAATAGCCAAGTAAGAAAGTGAACCGAGTATCGATAAGTATGATGATGCGTTAATTGCAACAGAATTCTGGTTGGAGCTGTCCAGATGTAAATTGGCGATCATTGGAGTTGATGTTTTTGAAGTAAGAAAACCAGTAGATTCCAGAACTGATAAAGTCAAAGTCGGTTGAGATAGAAAAATACCGCTTGATGTGTAGTTGATTTTGATCCCTACGATCTGTTCAAGGTTTTCGTTCCAAGTAATTTGGAATGTCTTCAATAGAGATTCGTGAATAAAAGGATATAATGTCGATTGAAGATCCGCAGATGACTCCGTCATCAACATGAATCCAGAGAATGCGATACTACTTTGTAGTGTAAAACATACAAGCTCTGGTCATTTATGCAGTATTTGCACCCCATACCAGCGAGCACTGTGGAAAAATGCTTCCACCAGCACCTTGCAGCCTGCTTGGTACCGTAAAGAGCCTTCTTCAAAAGTAGGTACATGTTGGGTGATAGTGTATTGACTCCTTCAGCTGGTCGAACGTAGATAACTTCATCAATTGGGCTATGTGGGTATGCTGCAACAATGTCGAAACCACGTATATGCCATCCCCTGTTAACAGTAACCGAAAAAATTATCATCAACGAGGTAAATTTGGCAGTGGGAGCAAAAGTTTCTGAGAAATCAATGCCTTCTCTTTGAGTGAAACCACGGACTACGAATCGAGCCTTTTGTTTGAAGACATTGCCATTTGAATCCGTTTTCTCTGCAAATACCCACTTACTGGAAACAGCCTTTTCACCTTCGGGCAAAGGAACCTCTTCCCAAACATTCAATCTAGTCAACATTTCTAATTCTTTTCTACAAGCTTCCTTCCAATCACTTCCATACTCTCCATTGATTGCATCTTGATAACTCCTAGGTAGTCGCTGAGCGATTCCTGAAGCTTTAGCCTGAAGTAATTCGATATTCGCATCTTGCTCTCGAATCGTCTCGGTGAAATGAGGATCTTCTAAAAGGTAAGAGATTGATAACGATTCGAACAGGTGTCGTAAGTCTTCATGAGAATTAACGCTATCAGAAGAAGCGAGAATGGAATCAAGAGAATTTGCGTCGGGTAAAGATGTGGAGGGAAAGTTTTGATCATTCGTCGATTGTTTTTCATACAACCACCTAGCATGTGCAGAGTCGATAAATTCATCACTTGCAGGATTCCAAAAACGCCAACCTTTACTTGCCTCAAGATACCCAACAAAACGACACTTGATTGCCCTATCATCCAGCTTACGGCGCTTTTCCGCCGGGACATGGACAAATGCCCAGCTACCGAAAATACGAAGATGATCGACCTGAGGTTTGAAGCCAAACATCAGTTCAGTTGGAGTTTTCGAGCCTGTGTTCGAATTCGGAGTCTTGTTGTGAAGATCGGTGGCCGTGATGAGAGCAAAACCCCAGAACCGCCTTGGCAGCCCAGAATCCGCTAGCAAAACCCTCATACCTGCTTGAACAGTACGGTTAGCTCTTTCGATGGATCCGTTTTGTTCATGAAAATAAGGGAGAGAAGTTTGGACTTTGATGCCTCGTTCTGCGAAATATGTCTTGAGTGAGTTATTGATGAACTCTCCTCCACCGTCTGTTCGCCAATGGATGACTTTCTTGTTGGTACGTCTTTCCGCTTCGGCTATAAAGTTCTTGATTTGAGCTGCTGCGTCACTTTTTGATTTTAAAAGGTAGGTGCGCATAAAAGTTGAATGAACATCGCGTATTTCGAGGGAATACTCAGATCCTGACACTGTTTTGACAGGGAAAGGTCCACAAAGATCAGCAACAACCAATTGAAGAGGTCCATCATAAGATATAAGAGATGGTCCAATAGTGGATGATTTTGTCGATTTTGCTACTGCACAGTCTTCACAAGGCGTAGTTTTTGTCAACTTTTCAGGTAAGCCTACACATGACTGTTCGCGAATTAATTTCAATAATGTCTTGTCATTAGGATGACCAAGACGCCGGTGCCATAAAGAAAAGTCACCTAAAACAGCTGCAGTTTCAATTGGAGTCGGTATGGCATTAAAAATCCATTTCCTGCCGACTTTCTGAGCTGTGAGAACCTTCAAGTTGTTCCTAAAAAGTTCAACACCATTTTTTGAATTTCTAAAAGATATACCTTCTTCCTCAAGTTGAATCCCGGAAAGAAGGCTATGACGCAAATTCTCACAAAAGTAAACTTCATTGACATCTAAAAACTCGCTTGAGTTTGTTACATTGCATATGCGAACACGTCCTACACCAGTAATAAAAGAAGACAATGAGTTGTTGGCCATTCTAACTGGTAAGGGTGTGATGTTACGAAAAGATGAGAAGTATGATCAATTGTTGAAAACGTGATGAGTTGCGCCAGTGTCAAAAATAATGGCAGAAGGGGCGACGTCAGTGTCTACTTGTGAAACCATGACGTGCTTGATATCAACAGACCTCGAAAAGTCAATATCAGCAAATTGAGGCTCGATAACTCGAGCTTCGGAAGTTGAAGCTACCGGGGTTTGGCGCTCCTTATTCTTTGCTTTGAGGATTCGACAATCGGATTTGATGTGTCCAGTCTTCTTGCAGTAAAAGCAGTAAGGTTTGTTCGGTTTTGAAACTACAGTACTCAAACCATCCGCCACAGTAATGTTTCCTCGACGATGAGCAACGTCGGCCGCACCCATACACTACAAAAAATGTCATCTTTTCTCATGAGACTAGAAAAGTCACGTGACATAGAAAAGTTTTGTCCATACTTTTCTTTTCTCACTTTACTATGTTTGTACATCTGGATTTTACCTTAAGATATAGAGTAAATTTTGATTACCAAATTTGCAGTTGACTCCACGAACAAACCAAAAGAATGCTATACAGGACAAGATATATGATAACTGACTAGAAATGCTTAAGATGATGATTAAAACATCATGTCTAGTATTTTATAAGAAAAGATATGAAACCTAGCTAGTGAGTACTTGTACTGAAGTCAGATCTAAGTAATCCAAATGTATAATGAAGGCTTCCTTTGATCAGAAAAAAAATACGAAAAGGAAAGTTACTTAATCTTGCACAGGATCTTTTGTGCACACATATAATCTAGAGAAAATTGCTCTCAGATAATCACAAACAACACATTGCCAATCAATCATTTGACGACTTTTGACCCTTGCATATTCATCAATGTGTACAGTCCCAACTCAATACACGTTGATGCACATATTTGAACAAAAAACTTCTAAGTATGACTGTAAGACAAGGAAATTCGATACATCGATATCACACACCATATCACAAGGTCACAACAGTGGAATTTCAGATTTCAGTGAATCACTAGACTAACGAGATCGGAGGCTAGTGGTGTGGCAGGTTTGGAAACCGGTGAGGTGGGTTCAGGATTAGTTCGAGCTACACTGCAGCATCCTCAAAATCGCAAGTGCGTTTGCTAGGTTCAAGAAAGTGAGATGATCATAGATGATGTGACAAAATACAAGTAAAGTGAGTTGTGTGAAGACATTTATCATGATACGTTGTGATTTATTAAATGTTTACTCACTTCTCCCTAGAAAGAATTGCTCCAAGTCTTGCCACGTCTCTGTTGTAACGTTTGAATGCGCGCATATACTCTTACGTTCCGCGCGATTTCTTTAGTTGCTCC
>NW_006768852.1:45440-47496 GCF_000204055.1 Melampsora larici-populina 98AG31 | reverse complement strand
CATGTGTAGCATGAGTTGTCGGGCGAGTTCAGAAGATATAACCAATATATGTGAGCCACTTTTGCCAATCTGTTTTTTGGATAAAGTACACTGGAAGCAAAGAAAACTTTGCCGCTTGATGATCTTTAGGGTCCTATGTATGTGGGACGGGCACAGACATAGATGCTATCTACCAGTGAAAACTAGTCAAGTGAGAAAAGAAAAGTGTGGACCGACATTTTCTATGCCACCCGGGCTTTTCTAGTCTCATGAGAAAAGATGACATTTTTTGTAGTGATAGCTCGTATCATGGCTGACGAAGTAATGATAGTCTTCGCATCATGAATGATCGCAGCTTCGAAAGTGTTGGTGATGTTAGGGAAATCCTTTGGCACACTGTTCAGTAATATACCAGCAAAGATGTCATCTGGTATGAACATGCCGGATCTTTCGAGTTTGCGTCTGAGAGTGGATGCTGAATGGACATGAGCGTCTAAAGTCGTAGAGTTAGGATCATACTTGATAGTAGTGAATTCGTTTAAGAGTGACATTTGTCCCGCGAAGGTTTCACCAGAAAATTGGCTTTTCAAGAAGGCGTACCGAGCAGAAGGGGATAGGTGAATGTTCTTTTAAACGCATGCCGATGTGTCTATCGACAGTCCAGTGAAACAACCCATGGATACCTCTGGCCATATCTTCACGCCAACCAACAACAGAAGGGATAGCCGCAGGATGTAAATAGTCAATACAACCGGTCATGATCTCAAGATATTCTTGAATATCAGCGTCCCACACGTCAAAATTGGAGCCGTCCGAAGCTAATTGAGCCAAACTTGCTAGTTTAACTTGACAATTGCGAGTTCGTACGATCCAAGAATCGGTGTTTTCGCTTCCAGCAATTGAAAAAACATTGTTAATAGTTTGATGAACTGTCTGAGGCGCATTGTTAATGGTTTGTTGGTTTTGTTGAAGATTTTGTTGTAGATTTTGAGAATTATCTACACCAGGAGCATTTGTTAATCCGGTTGTGCCAGCAACTTGGAGATCCATAGGAGTCGACATAGTTACAGAGCCTGTACTAGAATTGTCGGATTCGATTGTGGTGGAATGCGGGTTTGTTTGGGTTTGATTCAAAGAGTTTGATTGATTGTCACCAGCGGTGAGATCGGAGTCAGCAGTTTCGAAAGATAGATTTGTATCGTCGGGTACGGTATAGCTCATAACCTAATGGGACGAAATCAGAATGACGTGTTCTAGATAACTAGCGTCAGCTTTAGAACTACTGAAACAAACGAAAATGTGACAATTGCATTGAGAAGAAAAGTTCTAACCTAGATAACTAGCGTCAGCTTTAGAACTACTGAAACAAACGAAAATGTGACAATAGGAAAAGAGACACAAGTTAGAGAAGATTTAGGAACATTATATATGAAACAAGTTTCGACAAGGCGCTACGTAATAGGCTGAAACAAATAGATGAAACACACAACGTTCGGACAAATTCCTAAGTCTTCTTAACCAGGCTAAACCGATAAACAGGTGAGACTAGGCAAGTTGCCAAGCCATCTCTGATGCCTAGCCAACTCAGCCTTAACACAGCAGACACTATTTATACAGCACAAGAGTCTTACAGGGCCTACAATAGTCACACAATCATTCACGCTACAAAAAGTCCATTTGTTCCTTATTTCATTATCCATCTATACCAAGCCATCTTGTCTGGTCTGTTGTTAGTTATATGGTAAGTCGGTTAGAAATGAGGTCAGGGGTTTAGCGCAACGAGAAAAGTATTAGTCTGTTCTAAAATATACATATTGACTAGACTAGAATAGTTAATTACAAAAATATTCACAGAGGGTTCAGTAAGCAGAGAAGGAGGAGGTGCCTCGGCGGTAACCAAATCAACAAATAGAATGATGTCAATTAGATTCAAAGAAAATTTCTCAAATCATGAAGCAGAATTACTAGGCATCTTACAGGCCACGGAATCAGCAATCAAATTGTTTAGAAGACAAAGACCAATACTTAATAGGGTGGCTATCTTTAGTGACAATCAAGGAGTGCTAGACTGATTCAC
>NW_006768852.1:35619-39816 GCF_000204055.1 Melampsora larici-populina 98AG31 | reverse complement strand
AGAGAGCCCGTAAACTCTTGCAATCTCAACTCCACAAAGAAGAAATCAAAGTAGACTGGAACAACACCAGTAAACTGTTGGATTCTCCTAAGCCTTTCCACTTTTAGCTGATTTCATCCTCAAAACTAATTGTTTTACTCATTTTCACTCCTACACACAGGACAAAACTCCTAAGAGGGCAGCCACAAAACAGAGTATGGAAATGACTTAAGCAGATGGATATCTAAGATTCTCCCTAAAATGTTATCGGAAGTATGTTCAATCCCTTCAAGGGTTCAAAGACCTCCAAGTGCTGTCTTGGATCCATAGGTCTTCAAGACATCTTTCAGAAATCAGTCAACAGACTCAAGACACCTAACCTATACACTCTCGAATAATGTTCAATCCCTTTATGGGTTTGGAGGCCCCCAGCTAAGTATTGTCTTGGGATCAAAGGCTTCCAAGACATTTTTCAACTCAGTCTTAGTGGACTCTAAAACACCAACGTATCTGATTATGTTCAATCCTTTTCAGGTTTGGCAGCCTCCAAGCAATGTATTGGATACCAGGCTGTCAAGAACAGGTTTACTCTAGCTCTGAACACCAACTTGGCCAGCTTTCCTTACACAGGAGTACGCAAGAAGTTTCTTGAGACTAAAGACTCTCAAGTCTCTCTCCTTTGTGGAAGGATAATAGAGGTCCATTGCTTTCCTGCGGGTGGGCTAAAAGCCTAAAGATGAATTAAAAAATGTTTCAAAAAAAAGGGGGTTTAATAGCTAAAATGCTTGGATTTGAAATAGATTTTTCTGTTCACTCTCAAGTCATTGATCACTCTTGTTATCGACTGAATGGCTGTTTTTCAAGATGTACTAGTCCTGTTAATGTAATGTTTAGCTAGTGTTATATGCAATTATGCCAAAAAGCACTTTTTTTAAAAAAAGGAAGCACGAGTTGCTCTTGAAACATGATTGAAGAAAGTTGCGGTGACAGAGTCCACAACTTTCTCCAATTGCAAATTGTGTTTGCAATTGGTTCACAATTACTTTGCTGTACACCCTTTGATAGCACTTCTTGAGCCACACCTACTCTTCTGGTTTTGATACATGTATCTGACAATGCATCAAAGCCAACCTCCACAGTACCATCATGGCCAACTGTAAGGTTCTAAAAGAATCTTCACTGAAAGTCCGGAAGTTGTCCAGCACAACTTCTCACAAGAGCACAAGAGGACCTAGAACTTGGGGATGATTTCAAACTCACTCCAGAGAAAATTCAAGTGTATGAACTTCAGGTGAGAGATAAAGTCCATAGAAGAAAGCAGGATATGCTCAGTGGTTTGATTCAACTGTTCGACCATTGACCATTAATAGTTGCAATAACACTATAGCTCCAGATGGTCCCAAGTAAGGACCTCTGAGGAGTCAGTTAACACGACCTTAACAATAAAAAGAGAAATCCCAAAGGGCACATAAAAAGAGAAATAAGCTCACTTAGCTCCAGATGGTCCTAAGTAAGGCTCTCTGAGGAGTAGGGAACCATCCAAAGCCGGGCATGGAAGAGGAAGGTATGGTCTAGTCTATCTAATCTCATGCAATCCCATGACTAATTGTCTACACTTTGTGGTGATCTATTTATGGGATCAATCAAGAAAATTAATCATTATAACTTTATCAAATTATTAGGAAACTTCAGTGTAGTAGAAAATTCAAAATGAAGGTTTTTAGATCAATTGAAGCTCTTAGAGGCTTATGTGTAGTTGTTAACTCAATATTATGTCAGCTTATTTCAAATATATTCTTAAGATCATTATAGTTTACTTACAAAGTTATTACAAAAAGACAGAAAAAGAAAAGATAAGAAAAATTCAAAAATATAGTGGTAAAAGTTGGAAAATGGTTTTTAGGGTATTAATAATTGAGTTATGGGTTTAGTAGGGTCACAATAGGAAAGAGGAGCATTTTATTACACGGTAACAATTTCAATCTTGGAGGTTGATAAGGAAATACAGAAGTTATTAGCAGAAAGGTACTTTTTTGACAATGGTAAACAAGGGTTATACATGTAGTTTACATATGTAATGGTGGTAGTAGTGGAAATTAAGGTTGCCAAGAGGATTTTCTGGGATTTTTAAGGTTGTAGAAGATGATGTGTGAGGGTTGGGTGCTCAGAAGAGTACTCAGGGCTCACTAAAATGGGCTAATAGCGTTTTTATGGTTGCAATTGATTAGATTATATTTCAAATATAAGGTAACTACAACTAGAAATATAGGAAGAGAGAAGGAAAGGAAAAAGGGGCTGGTCTGTTTGGATAAATCCAGACAGACTACAGTTAATAGACTCCTGAACAGGAGGTTTATAATTATAATATATAGATGTTATAATTAATGAAGGATGGATCCCACAGTCCTCCCTTTAATCTTTTAGGTAACAGATTAAAGAGTGAAATAAGGTCACTACACTGGTTGTTCTTAAAGTCACCAACTTATGGTTGTTCTTAAGGTCACCAGCCTGAAAGTACTTGTATGTAGGTCACTAGCCTTGGGTTGTTGGAAGGTCACCAACCTAAAATAGTTCCTACTTGGGGGAAGTAGAGGATCCAGAAGGAGTGAAGGTATTACTTACTTTTAATCAAGGAACAGATTAAAGTAATGAAGATATCACTAGTCTTATATTTATAAGACTCTTGATGTTACTTCAGTAGAACTTTAATGGTTCTTAAAAGTAGTGTGTAATAAATTGCTTGGGGAGGAAATCCCTGAAGGCTGAGAGAGAAGAGGTTTATATACTCTTCTCTCCAAACCTAGCTGTGGTGATATTTGCTTATATCACTACCGTGGTTTAGGGTTTAAGTAGTACTATTAGTTATGGTTATCACTAATGCTACATAGTTACATATACCTGTTATGTATATTATGTAGTATAAGCATTTTAACTCTTGATACTGAGTTATGAGGTGTAAGTAATGTTTTATTACATATTACATAGGGTTTTACATGTACATGTATATGTAATCAATGTTTATATGTATTTTATTACATGTTACATGTGTTTTATAAGCTGTATGTACATGTAATTAGTTGTCTAAAGGTGGTTATCTATGGTACAAGTTAGTCTTTGGGTACATACATATGTACCCAGGGCTGACATGATGTCATATTACATGAGCAAGGAGAAGAGAGTAGCAGCTATGGGTGAATTTTGTCAAAAATGAAGGTTTTCTGCTGATTACATATGTCAAATGACATTGTAGAACTTATAACCCAACAAGGGTTATACAGAGCTGGAAGAGGATAATCTACTAATATAATGACTAGTAGAAGTTGTCTGAGACTGCTCTTCTAGAACAACACAATCAGGAAAAGGCACTGTTGTATTGAGTACAGATAAGGCACCAGAGAAATATATCTTCACACATATTTTTAACTTCAAAGCACAATTCTTATTACTATCAACACTGCTATAGTGTTATTCCCAAATTATAACTGAAGAAAAAAAGCAATATCTTTGTGATATTATTCCCAATAAGTCTTTTTGACTATAAAACTAAAGTAAAATTCTCTTTATAGCTATAATAAAGGGCGTATTTCAGTGACCAGGTACTATTAAAACAAGTTTATGATGATAAACAAAATAATAACTGCGTAAATGATAAAGAAAAAAGGGGAACAACAGTCCCAAATCATCTCAAAGTATATATAACAATTTACTCCAACTTTTACAATGGTCAACAGCCTCAAAACCAATCAAATCCGCCCAATATCCTTAAAAACCCTATGATGACGCAATGTAATGATTCTGTTACTAATAAATAATGTAATTTTCACAGCTAAAAGTGATCAATGACGCAATAATATGATGTACAGCACTTCTTACGATGAATACAGGTGATTTTTTCCTTGTAAACTAGCTGAAAACCAAATTTTGAGATTACAAACTTTTCAGATGTGCTCCAATTTTTGATTACTAAAGTGCATCTTGTAGCCCTCTTGTTACTGATCATTTCTGACACCCATATGACCTATTTCTGATGAGTGATGAGTAAGATATTGAGTTGTAAAGTTGAGGTTTTTAGTGTTACATGTTGACTTGTGACTGTAAATTCAAGATTCACACTAATTTCTTACTTGCCTTATAACTTTTTACATACACCTCTGCTACTATTGATTTAAACTTTGTACATTGTGTAATCCACTCTTTTGCGTTGAATGAGCTATCTAC
>NW_006768852.1:33660-35519 GCF_000204055.1 Melampsora larici-populina 98AG31 | reverse complement strand
TGCTACTCTCTTTTTCTTGCTCATGTAACATGAAATCATCCTCTAGAACCTTAAAATCCCGGAAAATCCTCTTGGCAGCCTTAAATTTCACTATGACCACCATGACACATGCAAACTACACGTATACCTCTTGTTTACCAACTTCAAAAAAGTACCTTTTCTCTAATAACTTCTGTTTC
Organism: Melampsora larici-populina 98AG31; assembly: GCF_000204055.1. Taxonomy (NCBI): domain Eukaryota; kingdom Fungi; phylum Basidiomycota; class Pucciniomycetes; order Pucciniales; family Melampsoraceae; genus Melampsora; species Melampsora laricis-populina. The sequence continues at coordinate 35,340 of NW_006768852.1, read as the reverse complement.
TTCTTATAAACCTTCAAGATTAAGTTGTTACAGTATAATATAATGTTGTTCTTTCATATTCTAACCTCATAATACCCATAACCTTATTATTACCACCCTAAAAACCATTTTCCAACCTGTATACCTAGATTTTTTAATTTTCCTTATGTTTTTCTTTCTTTCTTTTTTTAATGAATTTGTGAATAAACTCTAATGATCTTAATAAGTAATGTGAAATAAAATGATGTAATGTTAACCCAATGACCAATACATAAGCCTATAAGAGCTTCAATTGATCCAAAAACCTCCATTTCGGATTTTCTGTCCTGCTAAACCTTTCTAATGAACTGGTAAACTACTAGATATGAATTTTTTGATTGATCCCTTAAATTGATCACCACAATGTTGGATTAAGTTGGTAGATAGCTCATTCAACGCAGAAGAGTGTATTACATAATTTACAAACTTTAAACCATTAGTAATGGTGTAGAACTCCTACGCAGTGTAGCGTAGGCTGAGCCGAAGAGGGGATGAAGTACCGCCGGAGAGAATGGAAGTACAACAGGTGCAGTTAAGCTGCCCTCAACCTTATAAGAATCTCAAAAGTTCACGCAGAGGAGTGCAATTCTAAAACAAATCTTCTTGCTACACACAACCAACACTTGTAATAATATTGTTTATTCTTTCCACTGATAAATCAGTACCAAACCTAGGTCCGAGATAGCTCTGACTTGTCCAAAGACAGTACTGAGTGGTCACCAGGGCCTCTAGACACTTAAAGTGAACAGACTAGGGTTGAAGAAAGTATAAAACAACACTACACAAATAATTAATTGTGCTTCACAGTCCAATGACTTTCAAAAAAGTTCCAACACTAAGATCATGAAAGAAGACAAATAAAAAATTAAAAGCCTGATGATGGTGATGAGGATAGAAGTTGATTAAACTTCTATAGATAGAGCTGAGGTGATTGAAGTTTATTTGCCAAAAAAAATCCACTAAAAAAATAAGAACTACACTAAAACTTGAGACACAACATAGATACTACCATTTGATTACTATCTTTCCTAGATAGTTAACACAGACTCTTTCTTTGTTCAGACTTTAAAACTAAGAAATAACACTTTTAAAAGTCTAATACTTTTAAAGGACACTTTGAAATAAACACTTGGACACTTTAAATAAAACACTAACAAAAGACTACTCAATAAGCACCCACACACACACACACACTTGGACAAATTGGACAATTGGACAATTCAAACTCCCCAAATTTCGCCTCCAGACCCCTCCTTATATACCTTTCATCTCCCTATTCGCACCATCACACTGTCTAGCAAACTTAGTCTCCTATCCCCCCAATTTACATAAGATTGACGCTTTCACACCCTACTTTCCTCTCCCGCAACCCCAATTACATATTTCAATTTGTATGTAAGTTCCTTTCTCCTGTCACTTCCTATTCTTTCTTTACTCATCTTTCTGTTCTCTTTCATTTCGATTTGTCACTTTCATTTGATTCCTTTTAACTTTTCTATTTGATTTAATAATTTGAATTCATTGATTTGATATGTAATTTGATCTATTACTAATTAATTTAGTATGTAATTGATTTTGTTTATTAATTTAAATTAATTCCAAATAGATTGCATCATGGTTCTTCTAATGATCTAGCTAGTCAAGTTGATGGAATAGGTTAAA
>NW_006768852.1:29622-33266 GCF_000204055.1 Melampsora larici-populina 98AG31 | reverse complement strand
AAGAAAAAAAAAAGGGCCCCCAGAACGCGGCGAAACTAGCCTGGCCCCAACAGCCAGCATGACTACAAGAAATATTTAAATAAGACAACAAGTTACAGCAAAACATAGCTTAACTTCAGGCTAAAATCAAAATTCACAAGTAAACAAGAGGTGCAATTTTGGGAATCTATAGTTTACCCATTGATAAAGAGGGTAGTGTTAGTGTAAAGAATAAGATTAGGAATGAGTTGAAATTATAAATTGATTGAACAAAAAAAACTCACATACTGGGCATGCAAGATCAAAATCATGTTCTAGATTCAAAGGATCAAGATTGAGGGTCCAGATCAAAATGGTTAACTAGATAGAAGGATCGATTTTGGAGTGCAAACTTAAAACAAACAATTAGACAAATGTCAGTAGGATGCGAAATCAAAGCAGTCAGAGATGAATTGAATAAGCTTACTTCTTGAAATGCAAGATCAAAAGAAGCCTCAAAATCGAAAATGTTGTGGTAGTCTAAAATCTGAGATAAAGGATTGATGAGAAAGTTTGAAGGTGGTAGTTAGAAAGAGGCTGGAATCGATTTGATTGTAGTCGCATCTATGAAGAGATGAAGCCAAGACTTACCAAAGTTCATGTCTAAATCAAAGATCAAAATCGAAATTGAAAGATGATAGGAATTTCGATTTTCAGGTCCAAAGATAAGCTAGATCAAGATCGGAACTCGAGATCGAAAGTAGATTGAGTATGTGAAGGTGGTATCGAAAGGAGGGATCGATTTTTGGGGTACAGTCACTATAATGAGATAGTCATAGATTGGAATCAGAGCTGGAGATCGAAAAGTCAAATGTAAAAGAAGGGAAAGCAACAATCAATATAAGATGATGAGTCATGAAAGAAAACAAATAAGAGAAGGAGAAAACACTTACATAGTAATATAAATGATAAATCAACTTTGAGAATGATTGGTCGGGGTAAAAAAAACACGTTGGGGTTGATATGAGAATGATCGAGTTGTGGTTTTAGAGATGAGGAAAAGTTATAAAAGGGAGAGGCATTGAGTAGTAAAAGGGGATCCATCCATCAATCCATCAGTTGATCAAGTCGTGTGTGTGTCCTTGTGTGTCCGTTTTGTTTTATGTGTGTGTTATCGAGTGTTTTTTTTTGTTAGTGTCTACGTTCGTGTTGTGTGTTTGATAGTCCTAAAAGTTATTTAATAAGAGTATAGTTTTCTTTGAGTCAGTAGTAGAACTTCTTTGATAACAGAGACAAAGAAGATTACTCCTACCTTGAGTTTAATTGTGATCAAGTGTTCTGCTTTGTTCTTTCTTTCTTTTTTTTGCTGAGCTCGGTGATTGGTGTCTAGAGTCTTATATTTTATTAGAGGCTTATTATTTTATTTGATTATTATATCTTACTACTCCAAAATCGAAATTTGGCCCTGAGTCCGAGTATTCAAACCTCCGGATAAAACCCTGTCGTCAATAAAACCATCTCCCCCCTCTTTACTACTCCAATTTACATATCTCAGTACTACAAACTTGTGTAGAGTTGTGTGTAGTGGTGTTAGACTCCGCCAAACGCTGCGCATCCAGCCGCATGGTGTAAAATAGGTTTTAGGAAACCTTAAAAGACAAAGAAGTGAAATTGAGAAGCCTCATCTTGAATTTCGAAATCATTTTTGAAGGACGAGGGCAGCTTCACAGCGCCTGTAGTTTCATCCGCTCTCACGAGTGGTGATCCTTCCCCTCTCCGGCTCAGCCTACGCTACACTGCGTAGGAGTTCTACACCGCTCTTACAAGTTTCCTGTAAACCTAATTCACTCCGTACAAAGATTTTCAAACTTTCTAACCCTATTTATCCCTCCCACAATTCAGCCGCACACACAAAGTAAAAAAAACAATTAAAAAAACACAACTTGTCCTGGATTTGAACCCAGGTTCAGTCCTTTTCCACTGGCCCTGACTGGCCCTGACTCGAAGTCAGCCTCTTATAAGCTAAAAAATAAAAAAATTAAAATAAAAAAAGATAACACCCTTCTACCACTTCACTTCAACGTATAAGATTAAAAAACCACAAAACTTGGTTCTTTATGGTAAGTTTTTCTTTCTAATCAACCTTCTTAACCGTTTACACCCCGGGCAAACACGTGACGCATCCTGGGATGCGTCGCGCGGACGCTACATATGCGCCGCGGTTTTACAAGACCCCCCCCTTGGCCCCGGGTCGGCGTCCGCGTGACGCATCCTGCGCAGCGTCACGTCCTTGCCCGGGGTGTTAACTAACTAACACACTTCTCATCCACTTGTTTTCCCAAATCCGGACTTTTTTTTTTTTTTTATTGCATTGTTTTAAGTGCTTATGTAGCCGCTAGGCTATCAAACACTTGTAATATGTCCAGCACCGGTAAAACCCCTCTGGCTGTGTCAGGGGAAAGCGGTTGCTGTTGGCTGTTTCATCTAGTATACATGTTTTATAGGGGTTATTTGGAGATATGGCGATGAAGTATGGAGAAAATAGAAAATACTATTCCAGTGGTTGTTGCCTATTCGGCAGGAGTGGTTGGTCTGTGGCTCTTGCCCAGGTCCATTGGTTTGCAAATCTCCATGTGGAGTTGCAGTAGTTAGCGATGAGCTTGAAACATTTGATGTTGGATAGAATTCGTTTGTTCATTTTGGCGGCATGTTCGTGTAAAGCGTGTTCTAGCTTGGTGCGGTGCTGTTCGTGATTCTGACAGATAAATAGAAAATGGTCAACTGTTTCTATGCCTTCTTGGCAGTCACATACAGGGTCAATCGGTTGCTTGAAGCGGTTTAGATATGCGTTAAGTGGTGCGTGTCCTGATCGTAATTGGGTAAGTGTGGCCACCTCATGTTTTAGGAGTTTCGAGAGGCCGTCTAGATGTTGTCGTGGCTGGGGCTTGTGGCCTAGGCGTTTTGTTTCTTTTTCGTCGAACATCTCAGTTTGTTCTGTCCTCCATTCTTTAATGGCGGATATGAACGCTGCTGTGTTAGGTGAGTTAGTGAACGTGCTTGGTAATGAGTGTTTTGCTAAAGAATTAGCTATCTTATCTGCGGCTTCGTTTCCTGGAATTCCTTTGTGTCCAGGGCACCACCGGATCGTTATGCGCATATTCGGGAAGCCTTGATGCAGGCATTGTAACGAAAAAATTACGTGAGACGAATTTTCCACAACCCCGCTCTTACAAGTTTCCTGTAAACCTAATTCACTCCGTACAAAGATTTTCAAACTTTCTAACCCTATTTATCCCTCCCACAATTCAGCCGCACACACAAAGTAAAAAAAACAATTAAAAAAACACAACTTGTCCTGGATTTGAACCCAGGTTCAGTCCTTTTCCACTGGCCCTGACTGGCCCTGACTCGAAGTCAGCCTCTTATAAGCTAAAAAATAAAAAAATTAAAATAAAAAAAGATAACACCCTTCTACCACTTCACTTCAACGTATAAGATTAAAAAACTACAACACTTGGTTCTTTATGGTAAGTTTTTCTTTCTAATCAACCTTCTTAACCGTTTAACTAACTAACACACTTCTCATCCACTTGTTTTCCCAAATCCGGACTTCTAACACTTTTAACGCTATAGATCGATTACTTCGATCTTATCCAAACACTAGACTCAAACTCAAGATTAGAAAA
>NW_006768852.1:20635-22060 GCF_000204055.1 Melampsora larici-populina 98AG31 | reverse complement strand
AAGTCAAAAAGGAAGAGGAGAAGAGAGCAGGCAGCAAGGAATGCAGCTTACGACAAGCAGTTTTAATCTGATGATACAAACAAAATGCAATCCAATCCAATCCATATGAATCAAATTGAATTGAGTCCTATTGAATCAGACCCGTTGCAACTCAATGTAAAGCAATCTTGACCTATCTTACCCCCAAATATCTTTTGACAATCTGACTGAATCCTCCTTCATTGCTCTCTGTTGTTTTTGCTAGGGCATCATAAGTTTGGTGGAAACAAAAAGGGTCTAATTGGAAACTCGAGCCTCTCATGAATTACACCACTGAGCCACTGCTTGGCTTCCATCAAAGGTCAATTCAATCTCAAAAACCCCAAATCAAGATGCACTTCTGCCTACCAATTGTTGTATCTGCCAACCAAATCAGTCTTATCTTCCTCAGGTAAGTTTTTACTTTATCTATGAATGGTTGGGACTCAAATCAATTCTAGCCCCCACTGGCATTATTTTTGACTGATATGTGTTTGTCTGTCTATAATAACGTTCTGATTGAAATCAATAGATCAGGAAAACACCCCGAATTGGATGAAGTGCAGCTTGAAACACTCTGTAAGATTGATTGACGGCTCTCAACTGACTTACGGGAGCAATGCTCATTAAATTTGGATGCCTTTGTTTCCCTTTGGTTTGGTTTGTAATTTGTACACGTCACTGATATAGCTTGACATGAATAACCTCAGAGTTGAAAATAGATCAAACACAACATTGGCTTAGCGTGCGTGATCTAGAAGAAATAGAAAATCAACCCCAATGGCAACTCTGCGAGTTATCTAAACATCAAAAACTCAAACGCAGAACCAAAACAGAAGGTCATGAATGAATTCACAAATCTAACGCCGTCAATATTAGGTCACGGAGGTATGATACAACAAATAAGAGCAAGAAACAAGCCTGGACTAACCAAATTACTACCCAATTTAAAAAACCATACAAATTCCAACCCATACAACAATAACAAAATATTTAACCCAAATCAGATCAGAATCAGAATCAGACTTGGACAGAAATCAAATTGGAAGGATGTATGAATGTGATGAAGATGATCAAGGAAGGATTCTTAAACAACATAAATTTGGTTTAGCTGAAAGACTTAATACATCATCTGTTGGAAGATCTTCATTGATGACCATAATTTCTTCACCTCTTTATCTTTTGATGATACACCTCATGAACAGATTTCATCTTTTGATGGAATTGAATGTGACAATGACTTAGTGGTTGTTGAAGGAGATAATATTATTGTATAGAAACACCAACTAAAAACCAAATAAAAAACTCCGAATTCAACAACAACATCATCATTGTTAAGAGGTTTTTAATTTCAGACAAAATTGCGATAATGAAGATGAGGAAAAGGTTAATCAAATCAAGAAATCA
>NW_006768852.1:19426-20524 GCF_000204055.1 Melampsora larici-populina 98AG31 | reverse complement strand
AGTTGAGCTGTCTTCCTCTTTTCCCTTCTTCAAAATTTAAGTGACTATTTTTTGGTTATACTTTCTTTAACTGGAATGTTGAAAATGGAAGAAGAAGAGATTGAGAAATTGATTAAGGAAGAGACAGCAGAGGAGAAAATAGATTGGATTGCATCTACTAAAGCCAAAGTGGTTGCGAAACATTTCAATTGTATTCTTTTAAACATTGATGTTAGGTTTGTGGAAAGGCTCTGAATTAGTGTTGATTTATTGATTTAAAGATACCTATTTGTATGGCTTTTAACAGGCACTTGGCAATATATTTGCAATTTATGTGCCTTCTTTTGACCAATGGTGGAAAACATCCAGAGAAAAATCAAAGGTTGCAGAAGGTGGTTGCAAGTTGGATTAAACTAGAGTTTAACGATTCTATGTAAAATTGGGTTATAATATCAAAGGTAAACATTTATTGAAGGCTCAATGATTCCAATTGAATAGGACCTGAAGCTCATAATTGAAGCCAGATTTGACAAGCTTCATAGCTTTGATGGGATTCTGATCTTTGCCTTCAAAGAGTAGTGGTTGCAAGCAAGTTGATCAATCAATAGCGCTGGATGAATGAATGTGGTGGTTGAAAAATGGAAACGTGAAAAATTAATAGAATCCAGATGATGCTTATATCAAAAAGTCAATGAATCACATGGCAGTTTATCATCATCTTGGAATCTGATCAATTTTGAACACATATTTCACTCCTTCACTTCAATTACTAATTGGAAAACTTTGAAGTGTAGATGTATTTCATTGTTCTTTGTTCAAAGGTTAAAGTTCAATTAAGTCTTATAATATAAATTTGATCACAAATAACAATATTCCAATCACCATCCAGGTGAACAACATAGCTTTTTTATCAAATCTGTGCAAATTTTCTCAGCTTTGGTGGTCATTTTTGTGTATTATGGGAGATGAGACTTTGTTTCAATTTGTTTGACAGTTCATTCAGATGATTCAAGACTCTGCACAAGAATTTTATCACAGTTTCCAACCCTTTTCATCTTCAGGATAACACAGTAATGATTAAAATAGTGCTCAAGCCTCTGCCAAAAGCTCTTCAGCAGT
>NW_006768852.1:18406-19326 GCF_000204055.1 Melampsora larici-populina 98AG31 | reverse complement strand
GTTGTAAATTGGTTTTCAGGGGATTTTCCAGGATCACAGCCGGAACCCGGTTAGATATCATTAGGACACAAAGCAGCAACTGAGTTCTTTATTGCATGTGTTTGATACACCAAATACAGTGGGACAACCTCTCTTTGAGAAGTTTGTCAACTACATTTGAATCAGCAGATGCAAACCCACAATTTTAACAGCCGAATTTTTGTGGTTGATGAATCAGTGGCTTTAAACTCTATCATTTACAGTTTATTTACCGTACTTTCCATGAGTATTGAAAAACATTTTTGGTCAAAGATCGATGATCATGCCCTTTATTGAAATGAAGGAAGACTATTCAATTAGATACCAAGACTTCTGGATGAAACAAAAGTAAAAATGGTTACTTCAGTTTTAGCTTAACAAAGCCCTCTCTGTGCAACTGCACCCACGCCCTTGCAGAGGGGCTTATGACTGATCATCAATTCCTGTTTCAAGGACTACAAGGATTAAGTCTCCTTAAGTACTTTTTCTTGTTTAACCGCTTCCCTCACTGACAAACATCGGTTTAACCTGTAGCAAAAGTTGTTTAAATTCAAATGATTTTCTACAGGTGAATCTCTTACTATCAAGAGGGAAACACAGCCCCATCATGCTATTCTTGAGGCAAGTTTTCAAGCCTTATGTCCTACTTGTAGAAGGGTGTGCACCATAAATTCACACCATACTCACTTTTTGAATTCAAGAAAGTAACAATACAGGCATTTTGTGACAATCATCAAGCTACTTTTTTGGCCACACCATTTAGCCTAGGCATGATACTAGGCTACAAAATTATGCAGAATGTTTATTAAAACAAATTCCCCTGGGGAGTCAGGTGAAGTTTGTTTGTGAGGGAAGCATTAAATTCCAAAAAACTACTTAAGGACCCTTAATCCTTGTAGTCC
>NW_006768852.1:3395-18291 GCF_000204055.1 Melampsora larici-populina 98AG31 | reverse complement strand
TGGAGCTTTCAACCCCAAGGAGAGTCTTCAATTCTGGGATTTTAACATGCTTTGAAATGCCAAAGTTCTGTAGGAAGTTTACAGGGTACTGCTCAAAACTTGCCTATTTCAATATATCAATGATCAAAATATGCTATGGTACACAGCACCAAAGTCAATGAAAGGCTTGAAAAATCTGCCAATCATATGTGCATCTTGTGTACGTAGCTGGGTAAGGATCCAAGAGTACTTCTGAAATGTCCTCATCAAGAGCATCTCAAAAGAAGCTTTTTGAGAGGATCAAATAACTCCTTTGGTTTGTCAATTCAAACCATTCAGACATACAAATTGACTTAGATCACACGGCGGACTTGACCAAGATTTAATTTTTTATTCAATTGCCTTAAAAATCTACTTGTGAGAGGCCCCCATTCAGAGCATCTCATTTGAAAAACATCCAATGAGGTCTTTTTCTGATTGTTTAACTTCAGTGGTTGCATCAAACAAGCTCAACTCTAGATACAAAGGCGGCGCCCGCCGCCCAATTTGCTAGTTACTAAATAGATCTCTGAAGTTGTAAATAAAAATAGAAAGTACATCGGAATTTAATGAATAATAGCAATTTGATTGAGACTGAATGCGCTTTAATGAGACTTTGAAGAGAGCAATTTTTATATCTTTTCTGTTCTCATGTACGTGTTGAGTGCTGATCTACGGTATAATAAAAATAAAAGAATGATATGGGATTAAGCCATAGGAATTGCTTTCCACAACGCTTTATAAGCTTTCTGACGTCCCTCGCGCCGGCGTTGTCGGGTACGGTCAACTCGCCCAGCCGGTGTAGAGCATGGAAACCCGACACCAGCATAGCTAGAAACAAAATTGAGTCAAAATCGTGAGGGGTTGCAGAGTGGACCGAGACGAGGTCTTGTAGGGAAAGAGGCTCCTTCCGGAGCACAGGAAGAGAGAATTGACGCATGCAACCTTTTAATACGTCGTGTACGGGTTTACTATTGGTGATGTCGGTAATTTTAGGATAGCAAGAACTGAAAGCTGATGCAATGCCCGATAAATAGGCCTCAACCGTCCTAGGAGAGACGGGACGCCCCGTTCGTTTGCTGATAGTTCGGCAGGACGCTGAAATGTACATGATGATAGTTCGTTCCGTTGGGACTGGAGCTACTGAGATAGAGTGACAGAAATTTAAGAAAGAGATCATAGCGCTACAATACTTCGCCTTGGTGGACGAGGCCAGTGCCTGATCGGCGTCAGCCCTAGCGAGCGCCTGAAGAAGGTTGTGCTTTGAAGGTGCGGACATAAAGCAAAATAAAAAACAAAAAGGAAAACAAAAAGGAAAAGAACACAAAGGAGAAAAAGAGAAAATGAAAAGAACGCTTGGAGAGAAAAACGTGAAGAACCGGGAGGCGTTATTTCTGAGAGAGGAAACCCCCGTCCGGCAACGAACGGAAAGCGTCCAGAGGAGCAATGATGGCCTCCTTTATCTTGAGTCGCACATCGGTGAGAGCGTTGCGAGACAACACGTCAGCGAATATGTTCTTCACCCCCGGAAGATGATGTACTTGCACATCGACCTTCGCTTCAAGAATGTGGGAGATAATGGCCGAAAACATAGTGCAAACCTTCTCCTTGGGGCAGTGGGAGAGAAATAAGTCGCAGACGTTAGAGGAATCTGAACATATAAGCAACCGTTTTGCTCCACGACGAATCCCGATTAGGATGGCGTGTTACGTGGCTGCGAGTTCTGCCCAATAAATGTCACGTGACGGCACTGGCAGGGCAAAATGGAACCCTTCCACCGTATTTGGCAGCCAAACCCCTAGTCTGGACGGGCAGGCGTCTGCCGTGCATAGGAAATCGGCCTCGCTAACCGACCAGATGACCGCCTCGAGGAAAAGGTTACCCGTCGATTTTTCCAGACAGTCGGCCAGCCAAGACAGATCCTTCTGCACCGTTTTGTTGTGAGGTACTACTAGAAACTTGTGAGACTTCCCCGCTATCTTTTCCCATGAAGACTGGAGGGCCCAGCGTCCCAGAGGGAAAGAATTCAACCCCCACGACGCCCAACCGAGCAATGACTGCCAATTGCGCAAAGACCTGGACTTAGTTAACGTAAAGGTCCTCAAAGCCATGACAAGATTGGCTTTCTTATCGTCCGGCAGGGAGAAAGAGAGCTCCTTAGATCGAACCAGGTGTCCTATGATCTCCAGGTAGACTCCATGTACCTGCTTTTTCCATTCCCATGGAATGTTCAGGACATCAAATAGAAGCAACAGTTTTGCCTGGTCAAGAGGGACCTGATGTCCTTTGAAGACCACCATGGAGGACAAGGGAGCTACCCCCCACGTGTCATCCATGAGATTATTCATCCTACTGATCCCCATCCTCGTCCTCGCAATCCAAAGTACCAAAGAAAAGAACAAACACCAAATCTTTGGTGATGCTGCCGAACCGAAATTCGCGCACCGATCCACGTGAAACATGTTATCTACACAGACTATCTGGCGTAACTGCCAAGCCAAAGCCATTGCCAGAATCCTGTAAGCATTCTGGACGTCCGACTTCCATAGCATAAGTGGTATCCCCTTCTTTGCCATCTCGACCATATAGGGTGCAAAAGAAATCAGGGAGTGAAAAGACACTTTAATACGATCCTTGATGATGTGATCGTTTAGCGACGGTTTCCCATAACTCATATCTGTACACACTCTCATGTTTGAAGAACCCTTCTTAGCTACTAATAACAAAGGCGATACCTTCATGCCGGGCAATAAAGTGTGAAAACCTTCCGAATACCTGCCTGCTTCCACCTCCTCTTTGCACGCTTTCGTCAACAGATCGGGCGCCTGATTGCACACCTGGTGATTCTTCACGAAAGACACCTTTTCGGAAGGCAGATCTGCCATGGGCCAGAAACCCTCGCGTAACCCTTGTACCACCGACTCGACAAAGGGTCTGTTAGGGTGATCTCGTAATAGGAATTCAAACATGTTTACATCAATAGGAGATGTCAACACAAAGAATGACGAGTATTGCTTCAGGGCATATGCTGCCTTCGGATCGTCCGATAGCGGAGGAGGCGCATCCAGAGGCTCCGCCGTCAAACTAGAATCAATGGTGTTGGAATATCCTTTAGCCCCTGGCCATTCCCATTTGTAGCCCCGCTTAAAAGATTGAGTCCCGTAGTCACGCTCCGTCATCTCGCGAACTAGATCCTCCTTAAACTTAGTCGCGTCAAAAGACAGGTCATTTGGGATGGTTGATTCGCTTATGGGGTTCGTAACACCCCATAACGTCGCAGATGTCATGAATCCTGCCACATTTCGGCGGGTCAGGGCATTTGTCGAGATTCCAGCCTCCGCAAACAGTCTGATTGCGCGGCAGGCCCTCCGTAGGCTTGATTTTGAATTGAGTTTGTTGAGAGCGGGAGGACCTGTTCCTGTCCACCGTTGGCCTCGGGCCATGAGATTTTGGCGTAAAAGACGTAGAGCCGCTATGCATAGGAACTGAAGAGCGAGTAAGAGAGCTCGAAGAGGCTTTAGGCCACGCCATGGACTTGACGTGTTCCAACTCGTAGCTATCAAAATCGGCGAATGATAAGTGAGGTTTGATGGCAAACACTTTACGCATTTCGGCGTCATAAGGTATGATGTCTCTCCAATTTCCCTATCCGGGGCGGAAAAAGGAGTAAACAAGTATGTATGAGTATGACGATATTTATATCAGAAACATCGAGGAAAGCTATCATCGGCTTTCTCGTTTCTAGCAATATGTATATAGGTTTGTAATTCCTGCTTACCCTCCTAGTAAAGATGATTTCCAACGATTTAACGTGGTGTGCATATTTCTTGAATGAATCTGCTGCTTTTGGCTATTTGATCCCGTAAACACCACGAGATCACCATACACACGAAACAAACTAGTCAGCGACCATTCTGGTTGACTGCGACAATATATATACTGGTATATTGGTATACGTAGGTAGCCCTACCCCCCAGAAGTTCTTTCTCTTTCAAGAGTATAATCGAAGAAGATTTTTCGAAACATAGGAAAACAACTTACAAATGCGATTGATAGGCTTTTACGTAATATACTGAGAGCATTTCTCCACTCCCCAGACTCAGAAAAACGGCGGGGTTTGATTTTAGCCGCAGCTTCTTTCTCCAAAGATTTTGAGAACTGGTCTGAAGTGTCAGGGATAACTCCCACATTGACTTTCTCCAAGTCGATATAGTTGTACTGCAACAAGTCCCACACCAGTGCGTTGGGAAACTCGTGTGGTTTGTTGCTCTTCCAAACAAACGCGTCCACTGCTCTCTTGAGATTATTAGACTTGTATTCGTTTCTATAACGCATGATTGCTTGACATTCCGGTGGTGCGTTGGTAATAGCTTTGTCATCTTTGGGAACAAAGGAATACACATGGCTGTCATTGGAATAGTCTGAGCTACTAGATGAGTGATTTCTGCTGTGGGAGCTACGCCTCCTTTTGCTTCTCTTCTTCTTCTTAGCTCCCCCCACTTCTCTTTCCGCATTTCCATCAACTTGATCATTCCTCCCACCGCGTTGTTGAAATCCTTCGATTTCATCCCTCTGCTGACCTTCTTGTTGCGGCCCAGGGGTGTTGCCGTTTGGGAAGATATATGGAACTGTTTGTTCGATAGGTAGATTGACAGGGGGGGCGGGCCCCCAATTGGATAACACCACCTGTTGTATCTACGGTCGATGTCAATTGCTTGGATAGCAAACGCAGAAAAATGCCGATGAAAATCCGGGTGATTAAAGGGTACGAAAGATGCGTAATCTTGTCTAAGCTGTTGCATTGTGTATGCATGACACCCACCTTGTTGTTCATAATTGAACAACAAGAGTTGTAAACCTTCTGTGACATTGCGATTAACATTCGCTTGTCCAAATTCCATGAAAAACGAAATCGAGAAACCGGGAAAAATGGAATTCACTAGATTGAATTGTAATCTGTATGGACAGATGATGATGGGTGTGGATGAGTAGAAGAAATGAGAAACTAGAGCGCGAAGTGTGAGAGTATACGGGGGAGTGGACCCTGTAGTTGAGTTGTTCCTAACCAACACATGGTTAGACTGAGCTAGTTTCTCTTCTGTCTCTATTAGGACATATACTCGGACATACGAGTACATTGGTACCAATCTGATGAAATATTCATTTTACTGTTTCCTCTTTCCATTTCTCTGGTTTACCTATTCCACTCGGTTAATAGAGTACCAACCACGAGTAATAGACTTGTTTAATTAAGTTGATTTTAGTAACTTCTTGGCACTTTCTCTCACTCTAATCAACTGATCTTCCTTTCCTTTGATTCAACTTTAAGTTTCTTAGAGCATCCCCAATGCGCCGGGATACGGAAACTGAGTACAGATGTGTATAAATGACAGTTTGACACTGTATTTAATATTCAGCCAGACTTCGTAGCACCGCGTGAGCTGGATATCACATTTGGGGTTGTACCCATGTCCAAAAACGATTGCTTGGTTCACAATCTCGATTAGATCGAGTGGTGATACAATGGATCATGTGAGGAGTTCACACGAAACAGCCAAAGAGGGGGGGTTTTTTTCCACAAGGTGTCCAAACCGTGTGATTATACGTTTTCCGAGCTTTACGGCTCAGCCAGAAAAAATTGGCTCAATTGTTACGTATTCCAGCTGGACGAGAAAACAGAGTCGCACCTGTGGCCAACTGTGCAACTCTTTGCCCGCGCTGGAGGCTCTTTTTTGGAAAACGTAAACTTGGGTTTACGTTTATGTCAGGAACGTAAGGTCCAAGTTACGTTTCCGGCGGCGCATTGGGGATGCTCTTATGATGGATCTTTCAAGTATGAGTTGTAAGTAATTTCGTGTCTGTGTTTCTTTCTAGTTCCTCTTATACTAGCTAAGTTGCTTCAATTTAATTTTGATTTAATTTAATTAATTTTTGCTATGTATTTCTTCTATTTATTTAATGTTGTCTTTTCTCTTTTGATTATAATATTTTAAGATGTTTTCTGATTGTGTATCTTGAAATAAAATAAATTAAACTGAAGGAATTGTTTGAAACTGAATTGAAATAACCTGATTGTAAATTGATTTGTGTATATTAAAATTGATCCAAGAAGAAAAAACTGATTTTATAAAAAGAATGATCTTAAAGATAAAATGTAGAAATAAACTATGAGTTTAAAGATGATCTTCAATAAAAGAAAGCTTTGAGTTTCAAAAAGAAAATGAGGTCTTTAAAAAATATGAAAAGTAGACATGTTTTTATGAGTCAATCACGAATAAGCAATTACGTTATTAGTAAGTGAATGCTTGTTCAGTTATAAAAGAACAAGTTTGAATAAATCAATTTATTTTGCAACATGACAAGAGCAACAAAACATACACACAAGTAACAAGAGAAATATAATTGAGAGTAGAAAAATAGTGAAAGAAGCATACCTATGAGTCAATCACGAATAAGCAATTACGTCCTTAGTAAGTGAATGCTTGTTCAGTGATAAAAGAACAAGTTCGAATAGATGAAGATCAAACTTGTGAGGACTCATAGGCTGCTTTTATAGAGTAACACACACAGCTAAGAGTTAAGAGAAAGTGACGATAGAGAAAACATATATATCAAATATAACAGATGAAATAACATCAGCACCATAGCAACAATACAAATATTAGTGAGCAAATCACACAGAAGAAAGAAAAGAAACATGTCGTAGCTAAGATAAATCATATTTGAAATATAACCAGACAACACTATCCGTCACTAATATATCCAACATCCAACAGTTTTGATTTCCACAACGGAGGTGTATGTAAAAAGTTATAAGGGAATTAAGAAATTGGTGTGAATCTCAAATTTACAGTCACAAGTCAACATGTTCCACCAAAAACCTTAACTTAACAACTCAATATCTTACTCATCACTCATTGGAAATAGGTCATATGGGTGTCATAAATGATCAGTATCATGCACCTGTATTCATCTTAAGAAGTGCTGTACATTAAATCATTGTGTCATTGATCAATTTTGGCTGTGAAAATTACATCATACATTAGTAACAAGATCATTAAATTGCGTCATTACATGGTTTTTAGGGTTCTTTAGGCGGATTTGGCTGGTTTTTGAGGCTGTTGACTATTGTAGAGGTTGTTACATGTGGATATAAGTACTCCTTGATGAGTTTGGGATTGTTGTTCCCTTTTCTGCATCTTATACCTTTGTTGTAGTGTTATAAATCATCATTTATTTACTATATTTGTACTAAGATCACTTGAATCTGCCCCTTCAAAGCAAGGAGAAATTTATTTACGTGTGTTAAAGACTATAAGTCAAATTGGGAACAATACTTAACAACAGTATTGCTAGTAATACCATAGTGTGTGGACTTTTTGCGCTTAAAACCTGGGAATAATACTACACAACAGTATTGCTTCATTTCTCTGGTGCCTTTATCTTTTTCTCTGTTATTGCAAAGTCGTCAGCAAGTGCCATTGTGCTGGTTTCTTTGAAGAAGGCAGTCTTTAGGCAACTTCTACTATATTACACGTAGTAGATTATCCCTTCTTAGGTGTTGTAAAGCTCTTGTTGAGCTTTAAATACTACAATGTGTAATATTACACCCTCCCTTCCTAAAAATAAGTAGTCTTGATGATTTAAGTCCTGATTGTGAAAGAAAAAGAAAAAAAACTGGCATAACTTGCCCCAAAAATTCTGACCATAACTCATCCTAAGAAAGAGAAAAGAAAAATTGAAACTGAATTTGAAAGAAATGTAAGTATCCCGCTGTTATTTGATAATTTATAAAGTCGATATTTGCTAAGATTAAATTGATTTTAAATAAGTTGTTGAAAAGTTTGTGTTATCTTGCATCTTGAGGTAAATTAAATTCTTGAGAGTCTTGCGTTTTGAAGTGCGTTCAATTGTTGCAATTTATAATTCTTTGCTCTTGATGTGTTCAAGGAAGTCTTATTTTCTGTTATGTAGTGGGGAATAAAGCTTGCTAGCTGCTTTGATGATGAAGTATAGAAGGAAAGATTATTGAACTCACATTGTGGGGGTGCTAACACTTCATTCAGACACACACACCCTTGTCAATTAGCCTAGCATGCCCCGGTGGCTCCACGTTCAGGACCTAAAGGGGTTTTTCTCGGTGTTAACAAAGCCCTCTTGGCGGCTGCAATAGATGACCCTGCACTCAATCCCTCATCTTGTGCGTGTTGTTCCTTGTTTTTGAAACAGTTATGTGGGAGAGAACAGTGCTTGCCAATATCTGCAACATGAAAAGACTGTGGGGAAGTATTCCACTCACCTTGTGGGGGTGCTAGCGTATCACAATTGATACACAGCCCCTTGTCACAGATCCTAACATGCCCCAAGGGCTCCTATGAAGTCTCTCCAGGGGTTGTTTTTGGTTGTGACAAGACCAGAATCATGGTTGCAGGAGTGTTATCTTCTGGTGATTAAGAGTGATAGGTTTGCAAATTTGAGTTATGGAAAACTGGGTGAGAGAAGTCATTTGGTCATAATTGAAGCTGATAATCTCGTCCTGAATTCAATACTTCCAGTACTTTGTATGGCCCATTGTAGCATGCTTGGAGTTTGCTCGTTGGTTCAAATTTTCCTCCCACCACTTGCTGCCTATTGCTGCTGTCAATCATAACCTGATTGCCAATCTTGAAAGGTTTTCCTTCTTGACATTGTAGTATTTAAAGCTCAACAAGAGCTTTACAACACCTAAGAAAGGATAATCTACTACGCAAGAATAGCAGAAGTTGCCTAAAGACTGCCTTCTTCAAAGAAACCAGCACAATGGCACTTGCTGACCACTTTGTGATAACAGAGAAATAGATAAAAGGCGCCAGAGAAATGTTCTCAATACTTTTGTAAGTATCATTTCCAAAGAGACTTAACACACGTCAATAAATTTCTCCTTGCTTTGAAGGGGTGGATTTAAGTGATCTTGGTACAAATGTAGTAAATAAATGATGATTTATAACACTACAACAAAGGTATAAGATGCCGAAAAGGGAACAACAATCCCTAACTCATCAAGGAGTACTTGTATCCACATGTAACAACCTCTACAATAGTCAACAGCCTCAAAAACCAGCCAAATCTGCCTAAAGAACCCTAAAAACCATGTAATGACGCAATGTAATGATCTTGTTACTAATGTATGATGTAATTTTCACAGCGAAAAGTGATCAATGACACAATTTAATGTACAGCACTTCTTAAGATGAATACAGGTGATTATTTCCTTGTAAACTAGCTGCAAAACAAATTTTGAGATTACAAATTTTTTCAGATGGGGTGCAATTTTGGATTACTAAAGTACATCTTGTAGAGCTTGTGATACTGATTGATAAATGGTGCCATATCAGGTACTTCTGATGAGGTATGAATGAGTTATTGAGTTGTGAAGCTAAGGTTTTTGGTATTCCATGTATGCTTGTGACTGTAAATTCAAAGTTCACATCAATTTCTTATTTCTCTTATAAATTTTTTCATAAACCTCCGCTACTAGTAATTTAAAGTTTGTAAACTATGTAATTCACTCTTCTCGGTTGAATGGCCTATCTACCATCACAATCTGACGTCATTTAACATATGTAATAAGCTGAAAACCTTCGTTTTCAACAAAATTCACCCATTTTTACTGCTTTTCACAGCTGCTACTGCTTTTTTCTTGCTCATGTAATGGGAAATCATCTTCGATAACCTTACAAATCCCGGAAAATACTTTTGGCAACCTTAAATCCTGCTACTGCCACCTTTACATATGTAATTTACATGTATAACCCTTGTTTACCATCCTCAAAAAAGTACCTTTTCTCTAGGAACTTCTGTTTCTCCTGATCAACCTTCAAGATTAAAATTGTTACAGTATAATATAATGTTGGTCTTTCATATTCCGATCTTACTAAACCCATAAACCTAATAATTCATATTACTACCCTAAAAACCATTTCTAACCCTGGATACCTCTATTGTTGATTTTTTCTTATTTTTTTTTTCCTTCTTTTTGTAATAAGATTGTGAATGAACTCTAATGATCTCAATAAGTAATATGAATTAAAATGATGTAACCTGAACGCAATGATCAATACATAAGCCCATAAGAGCTTCAATTGATCTGAAAACCTCTATTTTGAATTTTCTTCCCTGCTGAACTTTTCTGGTAAACTGGTAAACTGCTAATAATGAATTTTTTTGATTGCCCCCATAAATTGATCACCACATTGTGCCTGAGAGGATGACCTCATCCAGGGCATGTCTTGTACAGGTGTTGTGGAAATCAAAATCAATGATCTTCTTTTTAACGTTACTTCTTGATATTTATTCAATCAAGGATTTAAATTTGAATTAATTTTATATTTTGCTTCAATTGGTCACTCATCTATGTTGTTTTGTTACAAGATCAATTCATTATATCAAGATTACAATCATGAGCTAGAGAATTATTCAAATTCAAGACTCAAGTTTCATTGCTCATCTCAAACTGATTGTGCTTATATTATTTTTGATTATAGTTATTAGATTCAAATCTGGTACTTTTATTATTTTATTACTCATCTCTTCATAAAAGATAGTCTACATATAAGCAAGCAAAACAAAACACACAAAAAGAAGAAATAACTGGAAAATGGTCCTTTAATATTCAATAAAGTAAAGAAGATCTAGATTTCAAACAAAAGGAAGGTGTCAGTATTATTCAAGATTGAGATTAAGGTCCAAAATCGAGATTTAATATTAGAAGGAAATAATAATGTGATACCAATATTGCAAGCTGGGATCAATATGATAAGCTAAATAGAAGGATCAAAACTAGGGTGTATACTTAGGATGCAAAACATAGGTCAGAGAGAAAGAGAAAAGCACTTACTTATTCAAGATTTAAATTGAAAGATCAAAATCAAAATTGTAGTTGAATTAAAACTATAAAGGTGAAAAGGAAAGTAGAGGAAACTTACTTACAAAAGGATCAAAATCAAAAACTAAATATAGAAGATGAGATAGTGGAGAAAGAAAGATGATGATGTCAGTATATTCAAGTAGAAAGGAAGGAAGAAAGCAAAGAAGAAAATTGAAATCAAACTTACTTAAATGATCCGAAATCGAAATTGATTAACTTACCCTGATCAAGATCCAAAATCGAGTTTTAAATCAATAAAGCCAAGAGGACCTCGATGATGATGCAATGAGATCGAGGTGGAGAAGGAGATATGAGGTGGGCATTGATTGAATAAGTGGGGAAGATGAAGCAGATATTAGTATTGAATGAAAGAGAAGAGGAAAGTGGAGAAAGATTAATGGAAACTTACTGTGATGTGATACGAGAAAGCAGGGGAATGACTTGATGATGTGATGCCGAGTGCAATCGGAGTAAAACTTAAACAAACTGGTTGGGGCAAATGGAAGTGTATGTAGCTGTTGAAGCGAAGGTTGTGAGTATATAAGGAGGGGGGTTTCTAGCAACGTTGGGCCGTTGCGCTGCGTTGCGCGCAACACAATGGGCGACTTTTTTGGCTACCCAGGGGCAACGCACCGGGCAAAGCCAGTACCGCTGCGTTGCTCGCCTTTGGGTTGCCCGTTGCGCACCTTTGCGTTGCCCGTTGCTCTCTGTTGCGCGCAACGCAGCGTGATTGTGCTCGAAACTCAATGGAGGGCACGCGCACACAAGATGTAATATTAACAATTAATTTAAAGCAGGATTTAAAGAATGAATAATGGATATTAAAGTATTAAAAGTATTTATTAAAGTGTTTGTTAAAGTATTAAAAATTTGATGAGAGAGTGATCGTGAAATTAGATTAAGGAAAGAAAGAACAACAGATTAAAGTGGTAAAGTTGTTAAGTGCTACTTCCTCTTTGATCGTCTACCACCAAAAGCCTCGATGGCTTCGTTTGCCTCCTTATACTTGTGCCCTAGGGGTACACGTTGACGCCACCAAAGCCTTGAACCGACACAGTATTCGACCGTACGAGGCACAAGTCGGACCCTGTCCAAAGAGCATATATCTGCCGCCACAGAAAAAGTGCGCTCGACTATTGCCGAGCTCGCAGATAGACTCAGATAGTCTTTTGCAAGCGAGGCCAAGATGGGAAAAGCGGCACAATGCACCTATAAGTTGTGTATCTATTAGTATCAGTACAAATACAAATTGCAATTCAAAATGAAATGAAATAATGGCCATACCCTTCACCATGGCAAGACTGCCTTAGTTTTTCGTGCGTCGTTGTTGGAAGCCATTGGATGAGTGCCCTTGAGGTAAGCAGCAATCTCATTGGATTCAACCTCGGGATCGTGAGACTTGAAAAGTTGAAACAGGTTGCCTGGACCTATTGGGTCCGATTTCTTAGGCATTTGTTCAGCCTGAGTCGGAACTGGTGGAGCAGTCAAGGCCAGCTTGGTCTTGCGCGCGTCAAACTTGTCTTGAAGCAGCTTGCGTGCACGTCTGGTGACCTCGTGTTCCAATCCAAAAGCGTGTTCGAAAAATTGAACTTGAAAGAAGGGGTTGAGGATGGTCGCCATGACAGTTGTATCACACTGTATGGCTTCGTCAAAATACTTATCTACCCTCGCCTGCATCGACCGTATCATTGGAAGAAGCGCATCACCCAGTGAAAGTTCCTCGACCCGGGAGGCAAGGTGGACTTTTAGAGCGTAGAACTCAGGAATAACCAAGCAGCCGGTGGGTCCGTCACCCTCCATACGCTTAGTCAGGTCCAAGAAAGGCTGTGGATATACATGTCAGATAAGAGAGTCAGCTTGGAATTAAAGCAAATGTATCGCAAGACCACTTACAGCCAGTTCGGTGGTCAGCTCCTCTAAGGTGCTCCAGTCGGCTGGAGTAAAGAAAATCTTGTGGAAGTAACCACAAGGTTTATGGTTTCCCTTGCGCCGTTGCTTCTTGTTGACCAATTCGAGGTCGTCAGCTAACAGTTTGTTGACAACCTAGAACAACAATACATGTAGGTATGATTAAGTTGAGGAATAGATGTGAATCAAAAACAGCAAGTTACTCACCTTACGAGCCTGGACCAGTCAATTGAGTGAATCAAATTTGGAATTCCACCGAGTAGCGTTGTACCCTGGCGTCAAAGGCAATACTTTCAAGCCTAAAGACTTCGCTGTTCTTGCGAAGTGGCGCCTCCATGCTGCAGACCGAGCAACTCGACGCGAAACAAAGTTAGCCTGGATCAATCTCAGGGTCAACATCAGCTTTCCAACGTCCAAAAATTGTAAATAAAAAATTCACAACACATTACCTTACTGATCAATTTATTCAATTGATTTGCTTTTCTTCGTGAGCCACTTGTGTGATACTTTTGGCTGGATTTTCCAGGTGTAATCTCCACGGTGGGGTCTCGATCGTCCTTTGCGTCTTTGGTATCTTCATTTTAATCTGGAGCTGCGGTTGTAATATCTTCGTCTGCAGAGTCATAGTCAGTTTCGACTTCTTCAGGTACTGGGTCGTCCTCTTCAGGTAAGTCAATAATAATAGAAGTTGTTGATGAGTCGTTCTCTTCGGAGTCTTCGTCCTCTTCGGCGATGACTGGAAGTGTTGCAGAAAAAGGGAAGACACCAAGAAGCGCTTCGCGTTCCTGGCTCCGTGACGGAGCCGCTCTTCCAAGCTCCTCTAAACCACCTTTGACAGTGGAAGAAATCTTATGCAAGAAGCACCGAGCGTAGTCGGTTGTTGGGTTCCAAGAGTATGAAAGTCCGGTGTCTGAGTCCAGTGAGTCCAGTAAGGTTTCCTCATGCTGCAAGAATTGCGCATGCATCTCATTAGCCATTGTGATGTTATTGGAGCCCGAGTCCGTAACCTGAGCGAGCATGTGGATTTTGTCAAAATACCAGTAAGTAAGAAACACAAGAAAAGAATGAGATAAAACAAAATGAAGAAAATCGAAAAAAGAAAAAATACTTATTTTATATTGGAGCTTATGCCTTTTCATAAAATGTACCAAAGGCTGTGCAAGCCATACACCCTTGTGATGCCAAGCAATCAGTTTCAGCGTTAAATGTCGAACTTGATATTTCCAATCATTGTCGATGAAGGTGACTGCAGCTCCTAGGAAAGCGTGGATGTTGTTGTGAGTAGTCCAGCGATCGTGTATCAATGTGAACTGGCCAATATTGTTCTACAAAAAGATACATTGTCAGTGGGTTGAATAAGATATAGTTAGAAAGAAAAGAAACTTACTGTGATTTCTTTCAAAACCATGTCTTGACGAGAGACATACATGCCAGCTGCTTCTCTGGCAACCCATGTACGTCCAAAGATCTTCGCATCACGTCGAGCATATTGAAATGCAGACCTTAAGATCAAATCCTCAATTCGCCTCCACGGTAAGGCCTCGGCGAGAATCCATACAGCCAGCATTTGATTGAGTACCTCGTTCTTGAAAGGAAGCTTACTCTCAAAGAACTCGGGCAGCTTCTTTTGCACATCCAAAGCCGCAGCTGCTTTGAGATCAAGAAGTGATGGTGGAAGAGTCATTCCACCATCAATGGCATCCTGGCGCTTTTTACACGGTAATTGCCGACAACCTTTACCGTATCCGTCGCGGTGGATCTTGAGGTTGCCCAGTGAATCGTGGGCAACTCAAACGGTCATCTTACAAAAAAGGCATTTATAGGTACACGGCGGGTGTCCTTTGGCCTTCTGTTGAAATGAGTGAAAAGATACGGAATGCGAGACGTTCCAAAGTGACAATGCGAAATTTCAAAAATCAAAAATCACAATTCCCGGGTGCAAAATTCAAAAATCAAAGACAAAACTACAGAAAATACTCAAATACAGGGATAAAACCCCTGTACTGGGGTAAAAGTCATGGCAGAAACCCCTTTTTGCCCAAATTTCCAGTAGTCAACACCGTT
>NW_006768852.1:1612-3295 GCF_000204055.1 Melampsora larici-populina 98AG31 | reverse complement strand
TCACCTTTCGACAAAAAGTACCAGCAACACCCATAACCAGAAAATCAAAAAACCAAAAATCGAAAACCATAAACCAAAAAATACATTTCTCAAACTGTACAATTCAAACACCAATGTTAGATTCTACTGCAGCCAAAAACCACATTTTGGCCAACTAGCTACAAGCTCGGTCTCACAGGTATCAACAGCTCCAACCAGAGACATTCTACCATCTGTCTCAAGAGCTTCAAAGTACCTGCTTCCTGTTTCGCTCTCCTCCAAAACCTCTTTCATCATCATCAATCCTCTTTGATTGTCTTCGATCTTCCTCAATCTTTGTCAACCGTCCTCGATCTTCCTCAATCTTTGTCAACCGTCCTTGATCTTCCTCAATCTTTGTCAACTGTCCTCGATCTTCTTTTTTCTTTGTCAACCGTCCTCGGTCTTCCTCAATCTTTGTCAACCGTCCTTGATCTTCCTCAATCTTTGTCAACCATCCTTGATCTTCTTCAATCTTTGTCATCCATCCTCAATCTTCTTCTTTCTTTGTCAACCATCCTTGATCTTCTAGTTTTGTTGTCAACCATCCTCAATCTTCTTCTTTGTTTGTATTCTTTGTCCACCGCCCTTAATCTTCTTTGACTGTCCTCAATCTTCTGCAATCCTCATCAAATCATTTATGTTGGATTTGAGAGTCCCTACCGAATTCCTGAATAAATCTTTGGTAATGTTGCTGATATACTTGTTTGAATTGGGGATGTATATCCAATAAAATGGTCTCATGGTATATAGGAGGTAAATCTTGTAGGTGGCTTGCTTTTGTCCGCACTCAGCATTAAAATATCTCTAGTAGCTTTCTGAGTGTGTCCAGCATTCCTTGACAATTTGATGATTGAGACTCTGACTTTGCCTTCAAACAAATTAAATTTGTTGTCTGGTGTCTTGAAAGGACTATTGATTTGATGCCACCTGGTGTAGAGGCACTTACTTTACTCATTGACTTTGGTTCATCTAAAGTCCCTAATGCATCTGGTCAATGTTAGTATTTTTATTCTTATGTGACTTTATTTCTAATCCACTGACTCTCATCTCTTTGAAATCATAGCTACTACACTAGGTCAAGCGAAACAAGTTTTAAACATCCTTCAAACTTATTATTGTGAACATGAGTTTTCATGTATTCTCTGACATTTGAAAAATTGATGACAAGATTTCAACTGTTTGAATTGATATTTGATCTTTCACACAGGACTTGTTAGAGCCGTCTTCATCAATGTGCTGTGGCTTTTTTGGGGTTTTTAGAGATTGGTCAAACCATTTATGGACTCTAGAACGGCCGACAAGATTAAGTAAGATGATTGACACAAAAATCGACGATACATGATTCTCTTTGTACTTACTTTGATGTCTAAGACTCGGTTGATGTCGTCTACACATGCAATTAAATTATGAGTACGATAAAGCCATTTCTAAGTAAAGAAAAAATTGACGAGTTGTTTAGGTTTTGTAGGAAAGCTTGGTTAACAGTTTAGAAATTCTGATTGCTTACTTGATTGTGTGCATCTTTTCCTACTTTTCTATGCCATTGACAGACTTTGATAATGTAGTTAAAGTTCAAATATTGTAACCAAATCCAAGGTAAGCAAAATATAAATGATCGTAATGAACATGATATTTTTGTTTTACGGGATGGAAGGCTTACTA
>NW_006768852.1:0-1512 GCF_000204055.1 Melampsora larici-populina 98AG31 | reverse complement strand
ATGATCATAAGAAACTCATCAGTGATTATAAAAGAAGTAAGGTTGAAAAGGAAAAACCAAAAGGTATTACATATCCTAATGTTTTATAATTTCCATGTTCATAATCTAAACAAAGGTTAGTAGCTTTATTAATTATATACCCATTTTCATGTTTCCATAGTTGTAGAACTGCATCATCTCCAACTGTAAAGTAAACCGAACAAAAATCAATGAGATGTGGAATTGGTTTTTCAATGAGGTATTATATTGAGGGATGAAGCTTGGTGAAAATAAAACTTACATTTTTGATCGACTACTACTAGCCTTGTCTACGATTGTATTTTTCAAAAACGTCACTTCATTATTTTTTGGGTGAAGGATGAGATCAAAATATGTTGCTAACGCACAGGTTCGTAACTTCCACTCTGAGGTTGTAAGACTTTATTTGATAACAATGACTAAAAGAAAAGAAAAGAGATATCATTTTACTTTAGTCTTACTTCAGAATTGATCGTCCAAACGTTCAAGAATTAAGAATTAAGAAGTTCCAAGAAGAATAATCAAAATGAAATCCACTTACTTTGATATAAAACCAACCTAAATTCAAAAATCGGAAACTCAATCAATGTGGCATTTGGGATTTGCCTTAAGCTCAATTGATTGCGAGTGAGTGAAGACTTGGAGGAATGAAAGGCAAGGAAAAATAGGTTCTCTAAATATCAAGATCAGGAAGGATATCGATAAGGAGCTTGAATTTGATTGGGAAAATAGGCACTACTGGGGCCCAGACGTGATTTCTTGGCCCCAGCCTTCATCGCACGATCACCGAGTGATTGTGCGATGAAGAGACCACCTACCTGCTAGGTGGTCTACCTTTAAAAGGTAGACCACCTAGGATTTAGGTGGTCTAGAAGCTGCCACCCACCGCACGATCACTCGGTGATCGTACGGTGGAGGAACACCAGACCGGGGCCTAGATCTGGCTACTAGGTGGTCCAGGAACTGACCTGGCCACCTAACTGCTAGGTTCTCTACCTTTAAAAGGTATACCACCTAGGATTTAGGTGGCCTAGCCAGCTGCCACCCACCGCACGATCACTTGGTGATCGTGCGGTCGGTGGAACACCAGACCAGGGCCTAGATTTTGCTACTAGGCCCCAGCCTTCATCGCACGATCACTCGGTGATCGTGCGATGAAGAGACCACCTACCTGCTAGGAGGTCTACCTTTAAAAGGTAGACCACCTAGGATTTAGGTGGTCTAGCAGCTGCCACCCACCACACAATCACTCGGTGATTGTGCGGTCGGTGGGACACCAGACCAGGGCCTAGATTTTGCTACTAGGCCCCAGCCTTCATCGCACGATCACTCGGTGATCGTGCGATGAAGAGACCACCTACCTGCTAGGTGGTCTACCTTGAAAAGGTAGACCACCTAGGATTTAGGTGGTCTAGCCACCCACCACAC
The DNA here is from genome assembly GCF_000204055.1 of Melampsora larici-populina 98AG31. NCBI lineage: Eukaryota > Fungi > Basidiomycota > Pucciniomycetes > Pucciniales > Melampsoraceae > Melampsora > Melampsora laricis-populina. The sequence continues at coordinate 66 of NW_006768852.1, read as the reverse complement.
GATCACTCGGTGATCGTGCGGTGGAGGAACACCAGACTAGGTGTAGGTCATCATCCCCTGGTGATG
>NW_006768851.1:274754-291858 GCF_000204055.1 Melampsora larici-populina 98AG31 | reverse complement strand
GAAGAATCCAACGAGAGAGTGAAACATGGGTTTCCCAGCGGGCTGATTCTTTCTAACACCCGCAGGCCGAAGCGAGCCTTAAGTTCATTGCGAACACTCTTAATGTGGCCTGAAATTGAGAAATTGATACCATTTCAGTTTGATCATTGGTAATCAACTTGTCATTGCAAAATAGTACGGACCGAGATCAGGCAAATCCACTTTAAGAACTCTCTTCAAAATTGCGCGGATGCGGTTGTATTCGGCGGTAGACATAAGGTTGCGCCCGGTGCCCAACATCATTAGAGCAGCCGCGTGCTGGGCAAACAACAATGTAATGGAAGTCAGTTGTTAGCTGACTTACAAACACGGGGGGCTTGCCAAATTCGCCCACCTCTGGCTTTCGCAAAGGGTACCACGGAAGCCATGTGTCGGTCCCAGCAGGTTCGGCATCAACATCCACTGGTGGGCGTGGATTGCTTTCGGAGTCGTTGGAAGTGCTTTCAAGGAAAGAGTCGATGTCCACACTGGACTCTCTGTTGTCTTGAGACCAATCCTCAAATCCATTCGGAGCGGATGGATCATATAATGATGCAAGCTCATCGGAGCTTTCGGCCAGGCCATCATCAGATAGATCCATGTGGTGATGGCTGTCTGGCATATCCGCTTGTATATTCTGCTCCTCAGGAAACATCGAACTTGACGATGTTGATACGTTCGGCACTGTGGTGCGAGGGCATAAACCCGGAGTTGCCGTTGCGGACTGAGCCGCAGAGACTCTTTCAAGCTCGAGTCGTACTCGGTCTATATGTGTTTTTAATTTGCTATGTTTGACTTTGTCTTTGAACGTTCTTCCGGTGCACAATTTACAGGTCCACTGTCCCTCGTTTGGACCAGACGTGCATTGCACAAAGTCTAAGGCACAGAATGAACAAAAATGATCTTGATCAAAATATCCAAATCGATACAGGGGCCATGACCGCGAATGAAGGAAGCCTCACGCTCAGCTGCAGTCGCTTGAGCCGCCGAGACAAATCGCATGGTGGATTATGATAATGTGATGTGTGGTAACAAGAAAGACGATTACGAAGATTTTTCCGAATATGAGATATGATAACGAACACTTTCCGATGGGTCACAACGCGAAAGCAAAAGCGAAGAGATCTTCACCTGGGGGTTAACATGTCTTCTGACATGTTTGGTTTGGCTTCCGTATGCTTCTCATGCATTGGAAATACTTTTAAACAGCATGCATGTGATAACTGTCTCAGCCATGAGTTATCGCAAAATTCACGCGTGTTTCGGGTTCATATGAGCTGCGCGTGATCAGCGGCGGATCGCCATGAGCTGGGTTTACGGAATCACCTCCTCTCAGCTCCGCGTGGTGGGAACGGAACGATGTCCTGTGCTGTGGAGCATACTTGGAGCTCGCGACAATGAGACGATTGCATGTTCAGATGTGACTTAGACGAGACAGTGCTCGTGCAGGGGCCGGGTTTCGAAAAACCCCTGCGCTCACGAAATTTTGCCTAAAAACCCTTTAGCGGTGTAGTCTTTGTAAACTCATGCGTCATCGTATCTTTCTTCTTCATTTTATTTTTAACCATGATCTCATTCAAATTCCTGGACAGGTTTCCAGAGCCATCTGAGGCCAAGGAAGTTTACCGCCTGGTGATCTTTTCACACCTTTATGCAAGATGTCTGACAGTGACTGTGATTGAAGAGACCGCCGAGGTGGAGGATCAAAGAGGAATATTTTCTATATTTTGTCAATCGAGCTGAGTACATACATACATATATATTGCAGTACTCAGACAATCGCAGCGCACTGCACTTGTGTGTGTGCGTGACAATGTGCCACAGGTCGAGATGTGACAAATTGGCACTGTTAATACTGCAGTGTGCCGATGGTGAGTGAGGCACAAGTTAGCTTCAGATCCCAAGTCGTAAGAGTGACGAGGGATCTAGCTCCTCCACCATCGGCACGAGTCTAAGTCGGACTACAAAGATGTCACGTAGGTGTATCCTAGTGAAAGACACGCATAACTTCACACACATACAAACAAAGAATAGAAACAATCTCAACAGGCACGAGTACGTACTGCATAGCACTACTACATACTGTCGTTCTTGAAAAGCTTGTCCAAGTTTTCCCTCCAAATTGCTCAAGTTTTTCGGGAAAACTCGGACAAGCTTTTCGAGAACGACAGTACAGTCAAATCGGAAAAGCTTGACCGATTTTGCCCGCAAAAATCGAGCAATTTGGCGGGGAATTTGTGGCAAGCTTTTCTGGTTTGACTGTACATAGTCTACGAGAGTCTGATCCTCCCAGTGTCAGTAAGGACCAGGCGCACGGAACCCAGACCTCTCGTCTCCTTATCTGGTATTCTACTGTCAGAGCGGATTTTGGCTTTCGGAACACCGCCTAGGTTCCTCTGTATAACCAGTGACAGGCCACTCGCTGACACCTGGGTTACCTATCTATTCCCATGCACCACTTCCAGATGTCACAATAGTAGACACTTGATGCTGGTGACTTCTTTCCCAAAGTATGCCCTCTGGATCGTTCCTGGTCACTCAACGACTAACCTTTTCACTTCAACCGCTCCGTCTCATATGAATGGGGTCTATTCTTTTCCATCCGAACGGACTGCCTCTCTCTAGGTCGCCGGCTTTATCCAACTCGGTACTTATCTTCTCTTGGTGGTACCTCTACCACTTCGAAGAACTTCGCGAGGTCCTTCAGTACTTGACCTGGATCGAACGTTTGGGAGGTGATCCTCTACCCGACCTTTCGGCAAGACGAGTGGACGTAGAGACTTGGCACCCACAAGTCTCCAAACTTACCACCCGATTTTATCCGGAAGAGATTCTAGAAATTCAACACTGGGGTGCGTTTCCAGAGTCGATCTTACTGCCGAACCGAGCTAGAGAAGTTGGTAGTACGGCACTCGCAATCTACATGGCCCGGTTGGCCACGCCTTCTCGATATTTCGATCTTTCCCAAGTGTTCGGTCGCGACCTGTCTACGATCGGCCGAATCTGCCGTTGGGTCCAAGCTTGGATGTACGAGCACTGGGGCCATCTATTGCGATGGGATCCGCGACGTTATTCGCCAGCCGTTTTGGAAGGCTTTGCGGCGAGTTTGGTGGAGGCTAAGGGTTGTCCCATGGACAACTGTGTTGGGTTTTTAGACGGTAAGCCCTTTGCCTCTACACCGAGTGATGCTAGGTTTGGCCTAACTGTCTACTTCCAGGAACTGTGTGGCGAATTGCACGTCCTAAGTACAACCAGCGCGCATTTTACAATGGGCACAAGCGTGTTCACAGCCTGAAATACCAGGCTGTAGTCACCCCGGAGTGAGTTCGCCTTTGATTTTTGGTCTGCATCTTCGTGTATGTTAGCTGATGATGCGGTTCCGACGTTGACAAGTGGAATGACAGCGGATCTAACAGAGGCTTTCATTGGCTCGCGCCACGACACAGCTATATTAAGGATGTCAGGCCTGACCGACGTATTAGCACGAGATGCCAAAGGCTTCGGGGGTCGTCAAATGATGTTGTTTGGAGATCAAGGATATCAAAACTCGCCTGTAATGCTCACACCTTACGCTGGTATCAACCTGACTCCGGATCAAGCTTGGTTCAATCATGTCATGGCTACTGTCCGAATTGCAGTTGAACATGAATTTGGTCGTGTCCATAACATCTTCAGAATGTCTCAATACAAAGGTTAGTTGCCATCGATCAGAGTACATTATAACTGGTGATAGACTAATGCTACATAAATTACTGCGCTGGTTCTTGTAGATAACCTCAGATTCTATGTCAACGAGCTAAACCCTTTGTATCACTGCGCAGTGATACTCAAAAACTTCTTGATCTGTTGTGGGCGAGGGCCATTGGGAGGGGTAGCAGCTCCACCAACGTTGGAGGCTTATTTGGATCAGCGTTTCATGGTGCCTGCAATGGAGGTTTGACCTACTTGAATTTAACGGTGATTGGCTCCAATATCGACTTCAGTCTTTCATTGACCCTTTATCTTGTAAAATAAAACAAAAATTTCCATGTGAAGCTCTTTGACAATCGAATGGTTTCATACCTCTCTTGTAGCTTGAGGAATCACTTGGACTTTGCTTGCTTACTTGCAATTTGATTATGAGACTGTTGAATCCTACCCCAACTCACTTGCGTTACGTTTTGCAATTCGAAGCCTTTGCCCAAAAAAAGAGAAGTTCAATATTCAAAATCATACCTTATGATGTAGGTTCTCATTACTCTGGGATACGAGGTTTGCGCCAAATCGCATTTGGATCATTACCCAATGCTGGATTTCCCGGTGAAGTGGCATGACAACCACTTCACCGGTGGTTGCGGTGAAGGCTTTCGCGCGAAAGTCTTAACAAAGGGGCTCGAATGTATTGAGATTATGTTCGGTCACGGTGCAAAAGCATGTGTTTTCATTGGCTACGATATCCTTCAAGTGCCCAGACTTCAAAACATATGGGTGCTCAATCAAAAAGGGATACAAGTAATCAGAATGTAACAGGTTCAAAGCGGGTTCAACTTGTAATGACAACTTCGAGAAATTGGTAAAGTGGAAATGAAATGTACGATTTTTAAGAAGCATGTTGAAAACATTTGTAACAAATGTTTTCAACATGTGATCGAACAGGTGAGGAAGAAATTTCAAAATGATGTGAACCCCTGGGATTCGCAACTGGCTGGATGGGACAAAAGAGGAGAGCGAGGTCAATGTAAAGTCTGACGAAACTCTCAAGTCACTATAGACCTACCGAGTCCATAGGCTCAACTCGTGCGTTGAGCAGGAGTGATGTGTTCGGCTAAAATCTTCAGTACGGAACCCATTTCGTTAAGAGACCCTTGAACACTAGCCATAGAAGTCTTCAGCTCGTCGATCTGGCTGCCGTTCTTTTCCTTATCTTTGCGAGCCTCTTGTAGCTCATCACGACGCAAGCGGAGCGTTTCGCGGGCCATTTCGGAATCAAGGTCAAGCCGTGCCTGATTTTGACCCAACTCACGTTCCCGCTGTTGGTTGGATACCTTGGTCTGTTCAAGGTGTTGTTCCAGGGCTTGCGAGGTGAGCTCATTTGCCTTCTCGGCAGCTTGGCTGCTTTTGAGGGTCACATTCACCATATGACTAACGGATTCGTCACCTTCTAATTTTTTGAGCAAACTGTTCCTGACGACCTTTAAGGAATTACGTGGTCTTGGACCACCTTCGGGATCGTCGGAGGTAGCCTCCTCGTCCGGGTCCATTTGCGCCCGAGGAGGTGCTGACCGAGGTCTGACGGCACGTTCGTCTCGCAGTTCGTTGGCACGAGCTACGGCCTTGGCAGCAGCCTCTTTGGCTGCCTTGGCCTCTTGAACAGTCGCTATCAGGTCCTGAAAGCGTCATGAGATTTTATGAACTTGTCAGCCGAACTCTTCATAAAACATAGGAGATACCACCTTAGATCACAGACGTACCTGTTCTTGAGCCAAAAAAACCTTAATCAATTCACGGAGGTCTTCATCCTTCTCCTGTGTGCCACTGGCGCGTGCGGACGCAGCCTCGGCCTGAGGAAGCCACGTCTTCGAAAGGAAGTCGTACCGATTCCGTAACGTAGTCGTCCTGGGGTTGGATGATAGATTATCAAACAATCCGGCGGCTGCAGGCAGTTTCTGCATGCAATACAGGTCAGTGAACTGAATCGGCACACATGGAATAAAAGGAAGGCTTTGGAAAAAAACTATGTACCTTGATGTACTCGGTACATTGGTGGAAACGCTCGTTGACCTCTTTTTGCACTGCAAAAGGTCTAAAGCTGGCCAAGTGCGAGAGCCAGAACCTGTCCGCTCCTCCCGGAGGTCCCCAACGCATGCGACCCTGAGTCGTATACTTGGGGACCTCCGGCATGGATGATGTGGCGCTGACCTGCCACACTGATTCGGAGGTGAACGGCCATGCCGAAGGACCATCATTTTGATCCTGTCCAATCATACTGGCCGGAGTAGAAGATACGCCGGGTCTGGAAGTCTCAGCCGACTGATTCGCGTTACTCGAAGACTCGGTCGAAGGATTCGAGTGCGCAGGTATAGTCGGCACATGGGCATGAGCCGCCTGAATCACAGGAATTGCACCCACTGGTGTGTTTTCATGGCAAGGGCGATGGACTGGTTCTTGGATACCACGACGCTGAAGGAATTCCGTTGAGTTAATGAAAGGGCGGTTCATGTCCCGTGGGGCCAAAATTGGGCGCTCAGTCGAGAGGTTAACCACTGGGCCAGTGGGTGGTAAGTCTGAGGCCGTAGACAAAAGCCGTCCAAACGGTCGATATTGGACGGTAGGCGTGACTTTGGCACCTGTGACCTGAGTGACCGGTGTCACCGTGTGAACCGGTGGGTGCTCACCTAGCAAAGCGGTGGGTGGAGCTTGGGTAGGCACTCGAGGTGGCTTACGAACCCAAGGGGTTCGTAAGGGGACTGTTCGAGACGGTGAACCACAGCGACGAGTGCGAGGATGTGCAACACTGGGGTCTTCACCGGGATGTATCACCGGTGAGATCTTCCTAACAAGGGGGTTTTCAACCCCCTTTTGAGCCTTCGGTGACGTGGAAGAGGGGGTTTGGGTCGATAACAGAGGCACAGTCTTGGGTTCGGCCATCTCTCTTCGAGCAGAGGTCAATCGGACAGCTACAAAATTATGGTGTCAAATTAGTCAGATTCATCATGACACCATAGCTCGTTCACGTTCATCAACGCACCTGAAGGGCCAGGATCTAGCTCCTGGTGTTCTCCTTCCGAATCGACCAAGAGCTCTCGCATGACCTCGTCTTCGCCCGACGAGGAAGAAGGGCGTGATGGGCGAAGCACATCAAGGTTGTAGCGCGCTGAAGCAGCCGCCTCACGCCTAGGCGTCAGGCCATCGCGTGACCATGGCAGGGGATCTGACCGATGATCCAAGCCATTCATGGCCCTTGCAGCATTACATACGCTATTGAAAGAGACCGCACAAGAGTCATCTGAAATGACTCTTGTCGAGCGCCAGTCGACAATATTCGCGTAGTCCTTCCTGGACCGCCATAACGGATGAGACGAGTCGTGTGTGAACGACTCCGCAGGAACCCGGCCAGGTCTACGGGTGGGTCACTGTTAGTCTTTGCCGCCGAGTGGCGAGAAGGAGTCACCACAGGGCTCACCTGGGTCCGCTAGGCACCCACACTGCCCCTGGAGCCGCCAGAAACGCCTCGGTAGAGCTCGGTGGTGCCGTCTTGGCGGTAGGAAACCCATCGATGTGACCTGCACTGGATGGTTGTGGCCACTGCAAGGCCGGAAACGCAAGAGACATAAGCTGCCCGTACCACATGATTTGCTTGGCTGATCCTACGCAACCTGACTTACCGACGGTAGAACCTGAGGGACATGGCGTGTCGCAGCCCCATCTGCCTCTTGGGCCGGCGAGACAGTCGATGCCGCCACCGGGCTCCGTTGACTCTGTTCAAAGAGGCCAAAACTTTGTTAGCAAACGTTGACACAGGTTATTTGCTTTTGATGCGAATCGTAACCAAATACTCACAGGGGAGAAAGCCCAATTTTCATTACGCTCAAACTCAATGGAACCGAACGCCACGGTGTTTCCAAGGGCACCGGCAGGCCGGCCTTGTAATTCGACATTGGGGGTGGGGACATGTGGCCACGGTGTTGAATTGGTCCCTGGGCGCGGATCCACATTACCGGCCTGGCGGTAGGTAGCAAACAGCAAAGACCGTTCAAGCCATAGTAGTCATATTATCCATAGCAAACAATCGCACTTACCTGGACAGGCAACCCGTTTGTTATGTTCAGACCGCTTATGGGTGACCAGCTAGCTCGCGAGTTCGGTAGCGACATATTTAACTGAAGGGGACCAAAGGTCAAACCATTAGTTTTCCCTAGTACTTTGACACGAGGGCATGGAGGGTAGGAACTTACTTGAGTGTATATATGATTTTCCTTGCTAGCTAGAAGAAACCATGTAAGCGAGCCGAATCACACCGAAATATCTTATTCAAGAGGATCAAAAACACTGACGCGAATATGGATTAAAAAAGTTTAGAAAATTATAGGTAGCTACGACGAAGGAGGTCAAATGCGAAAATGACTACAAAACCACCGCCTGAACAAAACGAAAGAAACCAACCACGCAGATACGAACTTCAAGGATCTTGTGACTGAGGATATCGGAACTTCGGCGGGATATATGCACACCAGCATATATATCATATATGCACGACCTTTCACAGAAAGGGTCTTTCAAAAGCCATACGTGTATGCTGTGAGTGAAGCTCACGAAGGTTAACTAGACGAGGCAAAAAGTACGGAACTGCAAGAGAGTGCAAGATAAACCACTTACGAAAGGACATCCAATCGCGTTTTAGACGTCAAAAATCTGATTTAGTAGGGAAATAAAAAGATCATGAAAGTAGAACTTTTTATTTCCTTACTACCCAATGCTACCAATCTGGGGTGAGGCAAAGAGCAACATCTTAGCCTCATCATTTGTGGGCGGTAGAAGACGTGCCTCACTGAAACTATCTGAGGCACGACTTCCAGAAGCCTACTGAATCGCTAATCCCAGCACGAATGGCGTCTCAGATTGAAAAATCACCCCAATCTGAGACTCGTATGTGATCAAACGTGGAAAACGAAAGCGTTTGGTACTACGAAGACCTGGGATTCTGCGCCTGGTCCTTAGTGAGTCTCATTGGCACGCCGTTATTCTACCTGGAAGATCTCGGTCAAATAACCGTGAGAACAGAGGTATTTGACTATACCTCGCTTTGCACGGTAACACGTACTCGGGTAATGCTGATTGCTCGGGTCGGGAGATCCCCGGGGGATCTCCCGACGGTTGGTATACACGCGAATGATAACTCGAATATCATTCGCGTGTATACCGCTCGGAAGAATATCAGGCAAAACGTTAAATTGCATGCCTGAAGATGAGCTACACGACTTTACAAACTTGGGAAAATCTATCACTTTGGAATGTGTGCTTGTCGAAGGGAAAGGGTAGAAAATGAAATCTATGTTCGGTCACGAGAGACAGGGAAATAAAGGATGATAAGAAAATTTGGAAAAATCTGAGATGTTAATGCTGAAGGTTACGCGGTCTTCCCACCGTTTTTAGTTGTGCAGCTAACATCGCCCTTTTGAATGAAGACGTTCGTCGAAAAGGCTGGCTAAGTGTTTAACAATGGGAAAGTTAGCGGATTTGTTTGGTAGAACACCCTTCAGAGTGCAAGTCAAGAGCTTCAAAATACCCTTCACGAACAGCGTGAGTGGCACGTTCGATGCCTGCCAAAGTGCCGTTTGTTACGAGATCTTCGGATGAGTATTTCAACTCCAACTGCGTCGTAAGTCGAGCATAAGGAAAAAGTTCGTCGAGTGCGAGCTGTTTGAGTGCTTTGCGTGCGTCGCAAGGTTCTGGTTCTTCCGTTGGATTTGGGGTCGGTGGTGTTAATGTGTGTAGCGGAATGCTTGGTGATAGAGGCCATGGGTGGTATGGTATTGAATGAATCAGAGTGAGATGGACGTTGACAGTAATTGTGTTTCATTCAACATTAGTGTCGCTTCAATAGTTTTCACAATTAGGAATGGCTGGTTCTCACACTTCTACACAATTTCTAGATGTAACAAACGGAGGAACCGAGTCAGGTGGACGGTTGGTTGTTTATCTAACGTCCGTAGGTACGGGGGCTGCAGACATTTCAGCGTGCATTGTGCCAAAGAGTCCCCATAACTGAGAAGCATTGACAGGGGTTGGCGACTTGTATAAGCTATCATTTGGTTGATTGATGGTAACTTGAGGAGTCGGGAGCCTCTCGAGGCGCAACTGCCGTGCGTCGAGGTGAAGGCGGATGGTATGACCTGAAATTTGTCCTTCAGCCTGGTAAGGAATTGTGTGATTGTAGAGCTGTGGGTTTTGGGATGTGTACCTACGTCAGCTGCTGCATCAAAAGCTAGTTAATAAGTGACTAACACCATTTCATCCGAAGTTAGAAACCAAGCAACTGGGGTACCACTGCCGGTAACAGGATTCCGGATGACTAGCGTAATCAGAGTGAGTTTGACACTGCGTCATCTGGGGATTTCAAGCTTTTGGCAAACATGGGTAGAGTCAAAGCAGACGACGTCTACGCCGTGGCGGAGGAGTTGTTGCCGTTGCCAAGGTGAAAAGAAACCTATGTGAATTTGGTTATGACTAGACCGAATGTCGTTATAGATGTGCCATCCGCGTTCCGTAAGACGGTGGAGCCAGGCTTGAAGTGAGGCAAATGGACAGTTGGCAAGTGTTGCCATTCGGTTTTCGCGTTTACGCATGCGGTTCCGTACATCGGAGTATTTGATGTTGAATCCCTCTGGAACAGCTGTGAGCAGATCACCATCCTCCTATGATTGGTGGTCCAAAAGTAAGTACTGGATTAGAGGGTTGGGTCCATGTTAGGCTTCCAATACTCCGGTGAGAAGGTGGGCTACACCGTTTTGCCTTTCGGCTTGGAAGGTCCAAGGTGACAAGGAGGTCATGGCAAACGTAACATGGTCGACATTGCCCGGTATTTGAGGAAGCGTGCAGCGGAAGACGGGTCAGGAAACCAAGGCGGTGTTCGTGCCGTATTGCAAATGAACCGGTTAGATGAGGGGTTCAAGTCAAATCCGGGAGTTGGTTGTGCTAAGGTGACGAGAGGAAATGGAAGCCAGTTGTACACATTGACAATCATGGGGAGATGGTGCCGGCTCGTCCTGGTCACCTTTGCCGCCGTCGTGTTTGGAGGTGTGTCGTCTGTGAATCTGTAGCTCACGTCAGGATGTGAGTTTGCCGTCTGGCGAGGTTTGGATGGCCGCTGTGAAGCCATTATGAGCTGGTACAATCCACCTTTGGGGGTATTGTTTGCGACAAGAAAGCAAAGCCGTTTCTGGCCTGTCCTTTCACCCAAAACACAAACGTAAAAATGAAAGTCTCAGCAACTCCCCCCCACAGCGTTCCGCTGCCGCCTATATTATTCACAGTGTGAATCCAGCGTGAATCCATGTATCCTTACAATCCCGTGTTGCCGCGACATTGGCGACATTTGTGGATTCACGTGCAAAGTAATTGCATTTACAGCACCTTACATTGTACTCGAGCCGAGGATTTGCCGCCTATCGCAATCATCCTGGCAAGTCCACGCCGTTTGTCGACAACCGAGTCCAGTAAGCGGACATGTTTCTCCGACGACGTTCAAAGCAATTACGGTGTGTACGGGCAGCTCACTGCGACGAATGGTCGTAGCCGGAGGACGGCCTGAGTGGCCTTCGGCCCCAGCTGGCGCGCCGTGACAATGCAGCATCCAGTCGCTTCTCGGTGGCATTACAATCCTTGCTCATAGCCAGCGTTCCCTCCCGTCGGGGATCATAACATCCTTTCAGTGCGAATTTTACTTTCAACATTGCGGTCAATGCCGCCGACAACTTACAGCGTTTGGGTACATCCAAAATCATGAATCACGGTCCATCCAACAATTTTGTCCGTCTTTGCGTCAATCCCCGTCCCTTTCGCACCGCGGGCCTCCAACCACCGCGGAACCCTGTATTCTTCCACTACCAGTCGAGTCGAGGAGAGATGTAAAATCGACTGGTAGTGGATTTTGCGTGTTCTCAACTGTTCTCAGATAACACTTGAGAATGGACCCCGATACAGGCTCACACTTGGCCAAGATTTTTTTCAAAATCTTGACCCGAACTTGACCAAATCCGGCTTCAGAGGCCCTACGGTACCCGTGGCTGTAACCCGGTCCCAGTGGCATCAAATTCTGAACCCCGTCCACAAACGTTCAGGTATTCTTACTTTCAAGAATCATCATATCATCAATTTCGATATTCATCATATTCACCTTCGATACACCTCACAGATATGGGAGGAAAGAACAAACCAAAAAATCTTCTCGGCAACATGGGTTTCAGGTCAAAGCGGCGTCGAAAGGCTGCCACTCCCCCTAAGATCACTCCTCAACAAGCCCAATCGATCTCGGCTTCTCTCGGCATCACTAACCAGCCTGTTCACGGTTCGAATGCAAATCTCAAGGACTCACTCAATGATCCCGTATTGGCTCAATACATGCCTTTTCCGTACCAACCAGAACCCTCTACTCCTCCGATCCCTGACGATGCCGATCACTTTGCTCAAGAAAGTCGTGAATATTGGAAAGAAGAGGCTCGAAGACGTCAAAAACTTCAGTGGAAAGAAATTGAAGTTCCGATGACTGCTACTTATCTAGAACTTCAGCATAAAACAAGGAATTGGACTTCTGAAGCCTCGTACCTCGATCAAAATATACACTGTCAATGCTCCGATTCTGAACTCACATTGCAACCCCTTGATCTTATCGACATCTTAGGATTTCACAGCAAAACCTATATTTCTTTCTGTGTGTGCATGCCCAAACCTGTACGCCTTCTACACCATGGATACATATCAAGCTCGCCTCAATCTCCACAGACAGCCTTCTCAGTACGGGTCCTCCAATTTCATCATCAACTTTGGAATACGACTACGATTTCAAGTACCGGATTCATCAATGGATTAATGTCATTTCTCAATCTACGAAGCAAAACCAACCTGAAACCTCAATCTTATAAATACCGATCACTGATTCATGAACGTGATCTCAGAAGACAATTCTCCAACTCAGTCAACATGTATCGATCAATCATGCTCTGTACGAAGAAAATTTATAACGAAGGCCTCACACTTTCAAACGCTCAACTATTGGCTGATCGCTGTGGTAGATGTTTTGGACCAGCAATTAATGAAGAACATTTACCTCAAGAGCCACATGTTATTGTTGCTTTAGATGGTAATTTTCAACATAGGCATTACACCCAGTCAAGCAAAGATAATCCTACCGAAGACGAGTATCCGGAGATTTTTATAAAACCGTCTGATATGAAAAAGCACGAGATTCTTCAGCATTCGACCGAAGCCCAAGCCAAGAACATTAAGGTAGGAATTACAAATTAATCTTACATCAAAACTTATAGCTAACTCAATTTTAATTTAGAATCCCTGCTCTGACTCTCACACCGCAGCAAACGATGTGAGGAACTCAACCTCATGGAAAAGAAGTGATGATACCGGTCTCTTTGGATGTACTTGCCGCCACGATGTGCCCTTGAAGTTAGCCAATATCTACAAAACGGGTGAAAAGTAAGTGATATAATTTCACTTGACATATTCCAATATCTCAACGTTAATTTCTGGTTTTGATACTTGTCTGCAGGCTTTACTATCCATTGAGTATCCTCGATCAATTGTTGCGGGATTTGCCAGATATCATAATAGGAGTTCTATATGACATCGGGTGTCAGCTTGACGCACATATAAAAAAGGCAAGTGATTTCATAATATACCAACCTTTCAAGCTTAATACTAATGCCATTTTGTCTAAAGAGAAACTTATTTGAACAAATTGCAGATAGACTTAAATTTGGCACATCGGTTTTTCACGCTTATGTACATAACTGGGCATGTCAAGTACTCTACAACCCGCGCTTCAACAATTTTTGGGGATTGACAGATGGTGAAGGACTCGAACGGTTCTGGTCGTTCTTATCTTTATTGGTAGCGGTGAATCGCATATCCACACGACTCCATCGACTTCTCAACATAAATTGGCGGGCCGACTATTTTATGGAAATCACTTTGAAAACAACAGGTATGTAGATTTTAGCGTATTTGATTAGCCTGATCAGAAGCTGATTCTGATTTGATGCAGCTGATTGGCTTTTACGCCACCTACGCAATGCTAATACTGTATTACGTGACACTCGGAACGCCCTGTCCAAATTATCAAGGGAGAAAAGTTCACTATTCCCCACAATCTGCTATACTTACGAGTTCCTGCGTGAACAATGGATCATGGAGCGCAACTCTCAAAACAAGAGATGTCATATTCAAGACGAACAAAAAATCGAACTTGGTCGATTACTATGCTTAGAAGAGATGGCTCAAGAAATCTGGTGAATAGTGTCAATTAAATTTTCAGTTCAAAAAAGGCAAGCTTACATTTCAATGGATTGAATTAAGGGATCGAGATGCGCATGATGTCGATGAAGCCATTTCCAGGCTCAATGAACACAGCAAAATCAAGCAAAAGATTGAAAAACAACGTTCGAAGATCGGTTCTGAAGCGATCTTGAACAATCTGAATGGTAAACAATTACATTTATATCTTAGACCGAGTAATTATCGTGCTCACCTGCCTTTTTTTGGACTGCAGCACAAGAACAAGACCAGATTTTGAAAATATGGTATGCAAAGCAAGAAGTTCGTAATCAGTTTGTGGCTATTTGTGAGCAGAAACGGCCACTGGAGGTTAGCCGACGCGATGGGAAGAATTCCAGCATCGGTAAGTGACTCATTATTCTAACATTGCTTCTTTCAGCTTTTATTTCCAACTGATCATATGGGTTTCATCAATGCGCAGGTTACAATGACAAAACTCACTTGCTTAAGTCACTCCGCGACCAGGCCGCGAAATTGAAGACAAAACTGGAGATCTATCAGAAGCTGGTAGTATCGTATTCTACCACTTCTCCACATCAATCACAACCGCCAAGCATCTCCTACCTCGACCTTCTCAAAATCGACTTTGATCACTCGTTTTGGAACGATGGCCTCTTTACCAACGGACGTGAGCCTTGGGCAGTCGATGCTAACACACAGCACGGAATGCGCCAGGTTGCATACTATGATCGAGCCAATGAAGAGATCCGTCGATTGGGGTGGGAAGTTAGAAGAGTGATGCGATGGTCGATTGATTTGCACAATACCCTATCAACTCATCTTTGCCGACTTCAGGCACAGGGTCCTCCTGAGGAAGATCACCTTCCACTGGTTGATCATCCGGCTTTTAAATCGCTTAGCAGTGCTGGTAAGATCAAAGCTTCATGTATCATCTTGAATGAAAGGCTAGTGCGAATATTCAACTTGCAAGCTGACTGGAACAAGTGTCTGGGTGAGGTACTTCATAACACGCCATCGCAAGAAGGCGACATCGATCTGAAATTGAGCTGGAAAAATCAAATTCAAACAATTCATCATATGTACTCACAGGATGCGATTTCATTGAATCCAGGTATAGTGACTAATTTGTGGGCGGTAAAAAATACTCAGGCAACTAATCAACTAGATGATGAAGTCATACCTAATCATGATTATACAAGTGAAGGTGTTACTAATACTGATGGAGATTTGAATGGAGACTCAAGTGATGAAGACATCGATCTGGAATGGGAGGATCTTAATGAAGCAATGATGTGATATCATTATATCTTTGTAATGTTTTTCAATCATTTGAGAGTACACGAGCAATTGTATGAATATGTTTCTGAATTGAATAAACACAGTAGGCTTTTGTCTTTTTCATACATATGTGAGACACAAATTTAAGCCCATGGGTACAAATTTTTACCCTCACCAGAATGTGACTTATTTTATGGCCCATTCACATGTTGAGTATTTGTGTTGGTAACCTTTCATAAGGCATCTACACTAAATGTACAGAATTCAGAAAAATTATCTCAATGATACTTGAAAGATAAGAGAAATATCAGAATACCATTACAAAACCCCAATCGATTTTCACAGCCCAAGTCTGGCTGTTCTTTGTGAGTGAAAGTGTTTGGAAGTTCATTTGATTAGTGACTTAATTACAGCATGTGCTTCAGTAGATTTTCCAAACAAAGCAGGTTTTGGGAGACTTTGTGGTCAGAGGAGTGCAACAAGAATAGCAAAAATGGAACCAAGTTGAACAAACTTGAGTATAAGGGTAAGTTGATGGAGGGGATATATGGGACTTAGATTAGGTCTGAAGAGTACTTGAATAGAGGTTGATCTAGCATTCGCCCCAGAATGATTTACAAATTCAATACTAGAATGAAGAATGAAGATAAGTTGAATGACCTACCATATTAATTGCAATGAAAGAATGAAATGCAGAACCGAATTTTCCTTACTTGTCCTTTTTATCTTTAGGTCTAAAAAAAGAGTGGTGCATGTGTGGATGTTGAGACACATAGTAGAAAGAATCAAGTCTCGAGAGCAATAGAGAGCAATAGAGCATTGTATAAATACACTTGTAATGCCCATTGAAATTTTATATGCAATGTTATGTGCAAATTAGGTGCTGATTGGTAAATATTGTACTGATTGGTAAATACATACGTGGTTATGGAGATCCCCAGACATGTCAGACAAGCTTTATGATGGTATATTATGAAATGTATAGCATTGCCTGAAAGTTTGAGCCTATAATGGAGGCATTTGAACCACAGACAAATCCCCTACTAGCACTTATGTCCTTGCAAGTCAGTGTGCTGGATGGGGATTACATGTGGGGCTATGGAGATTTCCACACATGCCAAGGATGTAATTTCATAGAAAATATATAAAGCCCCATAATTGGCGGGAAAAATGAGCCAACTTTCAAGGCATTTGAGCCATAAACAAAAAAGTTATCAGAATTCTTGCCCATGTAGTGTAGTCAAAACCACAAAATAGTACTGAACCGGAAAACCCTGGAATACAATATCAACACTGTTTGTGAGTTTGTATGAGTGAGTGATTGCAATAAGTAATATAACTAAGTGAACTTGCAAAGTTAAACCTGTGATATATTGAGCTTCTCACTGTGATGTTGTGTGGTTAGTGGCAGTGAGTATGAGGTCCGCTATAGAGGTATATAGGCACAATTATGGGTGGGGGGACCAAAAAAAAAAAAAGTTGAGATTTTTGGTTTATTCCATAGGTTTATGTGAAATAAGAAAGGCGTTTTTTTTTTGCTTTATCTCAAAAAACAAAAAAAAATTCCTTATACACCGTTCAGGAAAAAAGCACCTAAAAAATCATTAATAAGGCTATAAGTGGTTCTTTGCGTGGTGTGTGGGTGTCCACCATAGTTCATATTTATAGCCCAATCTTACAGAAATCCAAAACAGCTTCAACTTTTGGGTTTGCACAAAAACTCTAGAAGTTTTACTTGTCCAGTGTGTTTTCACAACATTGCAAATATAGGGGTACAAAAGCCACTACAAGAGCCATAAGT